>NW_027254799.1:0-173085 GCF_044704955.1 Pristiophorus japonicus | reverse complement strand
CCAGTGGCCCCCTTACCCCAGTGCCCCCCTTACCACAGTGCCCCATTGCCCGCCTTACACCAGTGCCCCATTGCCCAGTGCCCCCTTACCCCAGTGCCCCATTGCCCCCTTACCCCAGTGCCCCCCTTACCCCAGTGCCCCCTTACCCCAGTGCCCCATTGCCCCCTTACCCCAGTGCCCCCCTTACCCAGTGCCCCCTTACCCCAGTGCCCCATTGCCCCCTTACCCCAGTGCCCCCCTTACCCCAGTGCCCCCCTTACCACAGTGCCCCCTTACCCCAGTGCCCCCCTTACCCCAGTGCCCCATTGCCCCCTTACCCCAGTGCCCCATTGCCCCCTTACCCAGTGCCCCATTGCCCCAGTGCTCCATTGCCCCCCTTACACCAGTGCCCCATTGCCCCCTTACCCCAGTGCCCCCTTACCCCAGTGCCCCATTGCCCCCTTTACCCCAGTGCCCATTGCCCAGTGCTCCATTGCCCCCTTACCCCAGTGCCCCATTGCCCCCTTACCCCAGTGCCCCATTGCCCCCTTACCCCATTGCCCCCTTACCCCATTGCCCCCTTACCACAGTGCCCCATTGCCCCAGTGCCCCTTTACCACAGTGCCCCATTGCCCCTTACACCAGTGCCCCATTGCCCCAGTGCACCCTTACCCCATTGCCCCCCTTACCCCAGTGCCCCCTTACCCCAGTGCCCCATTGCCCCCTTACCCCAGTGCCCCTTTACCCCCGGTGCGCCCCTTATCCCCCTGACCCCCTTACCCCACCTGAACCCTTACCCCAGTGCCCCCCTTGCCCCAGTGCCTGCCTTACCCCAGTGCCCCCCTTATCCCCCTGACCCCAGTGCCCCCCTTACCCCAGTGCCTCCTTTACCCATTGCCTCCCTTACCCCAGTGCCCCCTTACCCCATTGCCCCCCTTACCCCAGTGTCCCCTTTACCCCCAGTGCCCCTACCCCATTGCCCCTTACCCCAGTGCCCCCTTTACCCCCAGTGCCCCTTACCCCAGTGCCCCTTGCCCCCTTACCCCCAGTGCCCCCCTTACCCCCATTGCCCCCTTACCCCCAGTGCCCCCTTACCCCAGTGCCCCCCTTACCCCCAGTGCCCCATTGCCCCTTACATCAGTGCCCCCTTACCCCAGTGCCCCATTGCCCCCTTACCCCAGTGCCCTAGTGCCCCCTTACCCCATTGCCCCCCTTACCCCCAGTGCCCCTTACCCCAGTGCCCCCTTACCCCCAGTGCCCCTTTACCCCAGTGCCCCTTACCCCAGTGCCCCCTTACCCCCAGTGCCCCCCTTACCCCAGTGCCCCCTTACCCCCAGTGCCCCTTTACCCCAGTGCCCCTTACCCCAGTGCCCCTTACCCCAGTGCTCCCTTACCCCCGGTGCCCTCCCTACCCCCGGTGCCCCTTACCCCAGTGCCCCCTTACTCCAGTGCCCCTTACCCCAGTGCCCCTTACCCCCCTGACCCCTTACAAGAGTGCCCCTTACCCCATTGCCCCCTTACCCCCAGTGCCCCTTACCCCATTGCCCCCTTACCCCAGTGCCCCTTACCCAGTGCCCCTTACCCCCGTGCCCCTTTACCCCAGTGCCCCTTACCCCAGTGCTCCTTACCCCAGTGCCCCCCTTACCCCAGTGCCCCTTATCCCAGTGCTCCTTACCCCAGTGCCCCCCTCACCTTATGCCCCCTTACCCCAGGTGCCCCTTACCCCAGTGCCCCCTTACTCCCGGTGCCCCTTACCCCCGGTGCCCCTTTACCCCAGTGCCCCTTACTCCCTGACCCATTACCCCCAGTGCCCCTTACCCCATTGCCCCCTTACCCCCAGTGCCCCTTACCCCATTGCCCCCTTACCCCCGGTGCCCCTTTACCCCAGTGCCCCCTTACCCCCAGTGCCCCTTACCCCATTGCCCCCTTACCCCCAGTGCCCCTTACCCCATTGCCCCCTTACCCCAGTGCCCCCACTTACCCCAGTGCCCCTTACCCCCAGTGCCCCTTACCTCATTTCCCCCTTACCCCAGTGCCCCCTTACTCCCGGTGCCCCTTACCCCCGGTGCCCCTTTACCCCAGTGCCCCTTACTCCCTGACCCATTACCCCCAGTGCCCCTTACCCCATTGCCCCCTTACCCCCAGTGCCCCTTACCCCATTGCCCCCTTACCCCCGGTGCCCCTTTCCCCCAGTGCCCCCTTACCCCCAGTGCTCCTTACCCCAGTGCCCCCTTACCCCCAGTGCCCCCTTACCACCATGCCCCTTATGCCAGTGCTCCTTACCCCAGTGCCCCCTTACCCCAGTGCTCCTTACCCCAGTGCCCCCCTTACCCCAGTGCTCCTTACCCCAGTGCCCCCCTTACCCCATTGCCCCCTTACCCCCGGTGCCCCTTTAACCCCGGTGCCCCTTACCCCAGTGCCGCCCTTATGCCAGTGCCCCCTTACCCCCAGTGCCCCTTACCCCAGTGCCGCCCTTACTCCAGTGCCCTTACCCCCAGTGCCCCTTACCCCAGTGCCCCCTTACCCCCAGTGCGCCCCTTACGCCCGTGCCCCCTTACCCCCAGTGCCACCTTACCCCAGTGCCCCCTTACCCCAGTGCCCCTTACCCCCAGTGCCCCCTTACCCCAGTGCCCCTTACCCCCAGTGCCCCCTTACCCCAGTGCCCCTTACCCCCAGTGCCCCCTCACCCCAGTGCTCCCTTACCCCAGTGCCCCTTACCCCCAGTGCCCCCTTACCCCGGTGCCCCCTTACCCCAGTGCTCCCCTTACCCCAGTGCCCCCTTACCCCGGTGCCCCTTACCCCGGTGCCCACTTACCCCAGTGCTCCCCTTACCCCAGTGCCCCCTTACCCCAGTGCCCCCCTTACCCCAGTGCCCCCTTACCCCCCTTACCCCAGTGCCCCTTACCCCCTGTGCCCCTTACCCCAGTGCCCCTTACCCCCCGACCCCCTTACCCCAGTGCCCCATACCCACCTGACCCCCTTACCCCAGTGCCCCTTACCCCCCTGACCCCCTTATCCCAGTGCCCCCTTACCCCAGTGCCCCTTACCCCCCTGACCACCTTACCCCCAGTGCCCCTTACCCCAGTGCCCCCTTACCCCAGTGCCCCTTACCCCAGTGCCCCCCTTACCCCAGTGCCCCTTACCCCAGTGCGCCCCTTACCCCAGTGCGCCCCTTACCCCAGTGCCCCCTTACACCGGTGCCCCTTACCCCGGTCCCCCCTTACCCCAGTGCCCCTTACCCCAGTGGTCCCTTACCCCAGTGCCCCCCTTACCCCAGTGCCCCTTAACCCATTGCCCCCTTACCCCCAGTGCCCCTTACCCCAGTGCCCCCCTTACCCCAGTGCCCCTTACCCCTGGTGCCCCTTACCCCAGTGGCTTACCCCGTTGCCCCCTTACCCCAGTGCCCCCTTACCCCGGTGCCCCCTTACCCCAGTGCCCCTTACCCCGGTGCCCCCTTACCCCGGTGCCCTTTACCCCGGTGCCCCCTTACCCCGGTGCCCCCCTGACCCCGGCGCCCCTTACCCCCGGTGCCCCCCTTACCCCAGTGCCCACTTACCCCGGTGCCCCTTACCCCAGTGCCCCCTTACCCCAGTGCCCCCTGACCCCGGTGCCCCTTACCCCAGTGCCCCTTACCCCAGTGCCCCTTTACCCCAGTGCCCCCTTACCCCAGTGCCCCCTTACCCCAGTGCCCCCTTACCCCGGTGCCCCTTACCCCAGTGCCCCTTACCTCCGGTGCCCCGTTACCCCAGTGCCCCTTACTCCCTGACCCATTACCCCCAGTGCCCCTTACCCCATTGCCCCCTTACCCCCAGTGCCCCTTACCCCATTGCCCCCTTACCCCCGGTGCCCCTTTACCCCAGTGCCCCCTTACCCCAGTGCCCCTTATCCCAGTGCTCCTTAGCCCAGTGCCCCCACTTACCCCAGTGCCCCTTACCCCCAGTGCCCCTTACCCCATTGCCCCCTTACCCCCGGTGCCCCTTTACCCCAGTTGCTCCTTACCCCAGTGCCCCCTTACCCCTAGTGCCCCTTACCCCAGTGCCCCCTTACCCCCAGTGCCCCCTTACCACAATGCCCCTTATGCCAGTGCTCCTTACCCCAGTGCTCCTTACCCCAGTGCCCCCCTTACCCCAGTGCTCCTTACCCCAGTGCCCCCCTTACCCCATTGCCCCCTTACCCCCGGTGCCCCTTTAACCCCGGTGCCCCTTACCCCAGTGCCGCCCTTATGCCAGTGCCCCCTTACCCCCAGTGCCCATTATCCCAGTGCTCCTTACCCCCGGTGCCCCCTTACCCCCAGTGCCCCTTACCCCAGTGCCCCCCTTACCCCCAGTGCGCCCCTTACCCCCGTGCCCCCTTACCCCCAGTGCCATCTTACCCCAGTGCCCCTTACCCCCAGTGCACCCCTTACCCCAGTGCCCCTTACCCCCAGTGCCCCCTTACCCCCAGTGCCCCCTTACCCCGGTGCCCCCTTACCCCAGTGCTCCCCTTACCCCAGTGCCCCCTTACCCCGGTGCCCCTTACCCCGGTGCCCCTTACCCCGGTGCCCCCTTACCCCGGTGCCCCTGACCCCGGTGCCCCTTACCCCGGTGCCCCCTTACCCCGGTGCCCCCTTACCCCGGTGCCCCCTTACCCCGGTGCCCCCTTACCCCGGTGCCCCCTTACCCCGGTGCCCCTTACCCCAGTGCCCCCCTTACCCCAGTGCCCCCTTACCCCGGTGCCCCTGACCCCAGTGCCCCACTGACCCCGGTGCCCCTTACCCCAGTGCCACCCTTACCCCAGTGCCCACTTACCCCGGTGCCCCTTACCCCAGTGCCCCTTACCCCAGTGCCCCTTTACCCCAGTGCCCCCTTACCCCAGTGCCCCCTTACCCCAGTGCCCCCTTACCCCAGTGCCCCCTTACCCCAGTGCCCCCTTACCCCGGAGCCCCTGACCCCAGTGCCCCCCTGACCCAAGTGCCCCTTACCCCAGTGCCCCCTTACCCCAGTGCCCCCCTGACCCCGGTGCCCCATTACCCCGGTGCCCCTTACCCCAGTGCCCCCCTTACCCCAGTGCCCCCTTACCCCGGTGCCCCTGACCCCGGTGCCCCTTACCCCAGTGCCACCCTTACCCCAGTGCCCACTTACCCCGGTGCCCCTTACCCCAGTGCCCCTTACCCCAGTGCCCCTTTACCCCAGTGCCCCCTTACCCCAGTGCCCCCCTGACCCCGGTGCCCCTTACCCCAGTGCCCCTTACCCCAGTGCCCCTTTACCCCAGTGCCCCCTTACCCCAGTGCCCCTTTACCCCAGTGCCCCCTTACCCCAGTGCCCCCTTACCCCAGTGCCCCCCTGACCCCGGTGCCCCCTTACCCCAGTGCCCCTTACCCCAGTGCCCCCTTACCCCAGTGCCCCCTTACCCCGGTGCCCCTTACCCCGGAGCCCCTGACCCCAGTGCCCCCCTGACCCAAGTGCCCCTTACCCCAGCGGTGCCCCTTACCCCAGTGCCCCGATGCCCCTTACCCCAGTGCCCCTTACCCCAGTGCCCCTTACCCCATTTCCCCTTACCCAAGTGCCCCCTTACCCCAGTGCCCATTACCCCAGTGCCCATTACCCCATTGCCCCTTACCCCAGTGCCCCCCTGACCCCAGTGCCCCCCTGACCCCAGTGCCCCCTTACCCCAGTGCCCCTTACCCCAGTGCCCCCTTACCCCGGTGCCCCTTACCCCAGTGCCCCTTACCCAAGTGCCCCCCTGACCCCGGTGCCCCTTACCACAGTGCCCCCCTTACCCCAGTGCCCTCCTTACCCCAGTGCCCCTTACCCCAGTGCCCCCCCTTACCCCAGTGCCCCTTACCCCAGTGCCCCCTTACCCCAGTGCCCCTTACCCCAGTGCCCCCTGACCCCGTGCCCCTTACCCCAGTGCCCCCCTTACCCCAGTGCCCCCTTACCCTATTGCCCCTTACCCCATTGCCCCTTACCCCGGTGCCCCTTACCCCAGTGCCCCTTACCCCATTGCCCCTTACCCCGGTGCCCCTTACCCCAGTGCCCCTTACCCCATTGCCCCTGTCCCCAGTGCCCCCCTTAACCCAGTGCCCCCCTTACCCCAGTGCCCCTGACCACAGTGCCCCCCTTACCCCGGTGCCCCTGACCCCAGTGCCCCCCTTACCCCAGTGCCCCTTACCCCATTGCCCCTTACCCCAGTGCCCCCTTACCCTATTGCCCCTTACCCCATTGCCCCTTACCCCGGTGCCCCTTACCCCAGTGCCCCTTACCCCATTGCCCCTTACCCCGGTGCCCCTTACCCCAGTGCCCCTTACCCCATTGCCCCTGTCCCCAGTGCCCCCCTTAACCCAGTGCCCCCCTTACCCCAGTGCCCCTGACCCCAGTGCCCCCCTTAACCCAGTGCCCCCCTTACCCCAGTGCCCCTGACCCCAGTGCCCCCCTTACCCCGGTGCCCCTGACCCCAGTGCCCCCCTTACCCCAGTGCCCCTTACCCCATTGCCCCTTACCCCGGTGCCCCCCTTAACCCTGTGCCCTTTACCCCAGTGCCCCTTACCCCGGTGCCCCTGACCCCAGTGCCCCCCTTACCCCATACCCCGGTGCCCCTTACCCCAGTGCCCCCCTTACCCCGGTGCCCCTTACCCCAGTGCCCCTTACCCCAGTGCCCACCTTACCGCAGTGCCCCTTACCCCAGTGCCTCCTTACCCCGGTGCCCCTTACCCCAGTGCCCCCTTACCCCATGCCCCGGTGCCCCTTACCCCAGTGCCCCCCTTACCCCGGTGCCCCTTACCCCAGTGTCCCCTTACCCCGGTGCCCCCTTACCCCGGTGCCCCTGACCCCGGTGCCCCTTACTCCGGTGCCCCTGACCCCGGTGCCCATGACCCCGGTGGGCCTGACCCCGGTGCCCCTTACCCCAGTGCCCCCCTGACCCTTGTGCCCCCCTGACCCCGGTGCCCCTGACCCCAGTGCCCCCCTGACCCCAGTGCCCCTGACCCCCAGTGCCCCTGACCCCAGTGCCCCCCTGACCCCAGTGCCCCTTACCCCAGTGCCCCCCTGACCCCAGTGCCCCTTACCCCCAGTGCCCCCTTACCCCAGTGCCCCTTACCCCCAGTGCCCCCTCACCCCAGTGCTCCCTTACCCCAGTGCCCCTTACCCCCAGTGCCCTCTTACCCCGGTGCCCCCTTACCCCAGTGCTCCCCTTACCCCAGTGCCCCCTTACCCCGGTGCCCCTTACCCCGGTGCCCACTTACCCCAGTGCTCCCCTTACCCCAGTGCCCCCTTACCCCAGTGCCCCCTTACCCCGGTGCCCCTTACCCCAGTGCCCCTTACTCCCTGACCCATTACCCCCAGTGCCCCTTACCCCATTGCCCCCTTACCCCCAGTGCCCCTTACCCCATTGCCCCCTTACCCCCGGTGCCCCTTTACCCCAGTGCCCCCTTACCCCAGTGCCCCTTATCCCAGTGCTCCTTACCCCAGTGCCCCCACTTACCCCAGTGCCCCTTACCCCCAGTGCCCCTTACCCCATTGCCCCCTTACCCCCGGTGCCCCTTTACCCCAGTTGCTCCTTACCCCAGTGCCCCCTTACCCCTAGTGCCCCTTACCCCAGTGCCCCCTTACCCCCAGTGCCCCCTTACCACAATGCCCCTTATGCCAGTGCTCCTTACCCCAGTGCTCCTTACCCCAGTGCCCCCCTTACCCCAGTGCTCCTTACCCCAGTGCCCCCCTTACCCCATTGCCCCCTTACCCCCGGTGCCCCTTTAACCCCGGTGCCCCTTACCCCAGTGCCGCCCTTATGCCAGTGCCCCCTTACCCCCAGTGCCCATTATCCCAGTGCTCCTTACCCCCGGTGCCCCCTTACCCCCAGTGCCCCTTACCCCAGTGCCCCCCTTACCCCCAGTGCGCCCCTTACCCCCGTGCCCCCTTACCCCCAGTGCCATCTTACCCCAGTGCCCCTTACCCCCAGTGCACCCCTTACCCCAGTGCCCCTTACCCCCAGTGCCCCCTTACCCCCAGTGCCCCCTTACCCCGGTGCCCCCTTACCCCAGTGCTCCCCTTACCCCAGTGCCCCCTTACCCCGGTGCCCCCTTACCCCGGTGCCCCTTACCCCGGTGCCCCCTTACCCCGGTGCCCCCTTACCCCGGTGCCCCCTTACCCCGGTGCCCCTTACCCCAGTGCCCCCCTTACCCCAGTGCCCCCTTACCCCGGTGCCCCTGACCCCAGTGCCCCACTGACCCCGGTGCCCCTTACCCCAGTGCCACCCTTACCCCAGTGCCCACTTACCCCGGTGCCCCTTACCCCAGTGCCCCTTACCCCAGTGCCCCTTTACCCCAGTGCCCCCTTACCCCAGTGCCCCCTTACCCCAGTGCCCCCTTACCCCAGTGCCCCCTTACCCCGATGCCCCTTACCCCGGTGCCCCCTTACCCCGGTGCCCCTTACCCCAGTGCCCCTTACCCCGGTGCCCCATTACCCCGGTGCCCCTTACCCCAGTGCCCCCCTTACCCCGGTGCCCCCTTACCCCAGTGCCCACTTACCCCAGTGCCCCTTACCCCAGTGCCCCTTACCCCAGTGCCCCCTTACCCCAGTGCCCCCTTACCCCAGTGCCCCTTTACCCCAGTGCCCCCTTACCCCAGTGCCCCCCTGACCCCGGTGCCCCTTACCCCAGTGCCCCTTTACCCCAGTGCCCCTTTACCCCAGTGCCCCTTTACCCCAGTGCCCCCTTACCCCAGTGCCCCCTTACCCCAGTGCCCCCTTACCCCAGTGCCCCTTACCCCAGTGCCACCTTACCCCAGTGCCCCCTTACCCCGGTGCCCCTTACCCCGGAGCCCCTGACCCCAGTGCCCCCCTGACCCAAGTGCCCCTTACCCCAGTGCCCCCTTACCCCAGTGCCCCCCTGACCCCGGTGCCCCTTACCCCAGTGCCCCGATGCCCCTTACCCCAGTGCCCCTTACCCCAGTGCCCCTTACCCCATTTCCCCTTACCCAAGTGCCCCCTTACCCCAGTGCCCATTACCCCAGTGCCCATTACCCCATTGCCCCTTACCCCAGTGCCCCCCTGACCCCAGTGCCCCCCTGACCCCAGTGCCCCCTTACCCCAGTGCCCCTTACCCCAGTGCCCCCTTACCCCGGTGCCCCTTACCCCAGTGCCCCTTACCCAAGTGCCCCCCTGACCCCGGTGCCCCTTACCACAGTGCCCCCTTACCCCAGTGCCCTCCTTACCCCAGTGCCCCTTACCCCAGTGCCCCCCCTTACCCCAGTGCCCCCTTACCCCAGTGCCCCTTACCCCAGTGCCCCCCTGACCCCGTGCCCCTTACCCCAGTGCCCCCCTTACCCCAGTGCCCCCTTACCCTATTGCCCCTTACCCCATTGCCCCTTACCCCGGTGCCCCTTACCCCAGTGCCCCTTACCCCATTGCCCCTTACCCCGGTGCCCCTTACCCCAGTGCCCCTTACCCCATTGCCCCTGTCCCCAGTGCCCCCCTTAACCCAGTGCCCCCCTTACCCCAGTGCCCCTGACCCCAGTGCCCCCCTTACCCCGGTGCCCCTGACCCCAGTGCCCCCCTTACCCCAGTGCCCCTTACCCCATTGCCCCTTACCCCAGTGCCCCCTTACCCTATTGCCCCTTACCCCATTGCCCCTTACCCCGGTGCCCCTTACCCCAGTGCCCCTTACCCCATTGCCCCTTACCCCGGTGCCCCTTACCCCAGTGCCCCTTACCCCATTGCCCCTGTCCCCAGTGCCCCCCTTAACCCAGTGCCCCCCTTACCCCAGTGCCCCTGACCCCAGTGCCCCCATTACCCCGGTGCCCCTGACCCCAGTGCCCCCCTTACCCCAGTGCCCCTTACCCCATTGCCCCTTACCCCGGTGCCCCCCTTAACCCTGTGCCCTTTACCCCAGTGCCCCTTACCCCGGTGCCCCTGACCCCAGTGCCCCCCTTACCCCATACCCCGGTGCCCCTTACCCCAGTGCCCCCCTTACCCCGGTGCCCCTTACCCCAGTGCCCCTTACCCCAGTGCCCACCTTACCGCAGTGCCCCTTACCCCAGTGCCCCCTTACCCCGGTGCCCCTTACCCCAGTGCCCCCTTACCCCATGCCCCGGTGCCCCTTACCCCAGTGCCCCCCTTACCCCGGTGCCCCTTACCCCATTGCCCCTTACCCCGGTGCCCCCCTTAACCCTGTGCCCTTTACCCCAGTGCCCCTTACCCCGGTGCCCCTGACCCCGGTGCCCCCTTACCCCGGTGCCCCTGACCCCGGTGCCCCTTACTCCGGTGCCCCTGACCCCGGTGCCCATGACCCCGGTGGGCCTGACCCCGGTGCCCCTTACCCCAGTGCCCCCCTGACCCTTGTGCCCCCCTGACCCCGGTGCCCCTGACCCCAGTGCCCCCCTGACCCCAGTGCCCCTGACCCCCAGTGCCCCTGACCCCAGTGCCCCCCTGACCCCAGTGCCCCTTACCCCAGTGCCCCCCTGACCCCAGTGCCCCTTACCCCAGTGTCCCTTACCCCAGTGCCCCCTTTCCCCCAGTGCCCCTTTCCCCCAGTGCCCCCTTACCCCCAGTGCTCCTTACCCCAGTGCCCCCTTACCCCCAGTGCCCCCTTACCACCATGCCCCTTATGCCAGTGCTCCTTACCCCAGTGCCCCCTTACCCCAGTGCTCCTTACCCCAGTGCCCCCCTTACCCCAGTGCTCCTTACCCCAGTGCCCCCCTTACCCCATTGCCCCCTTACCCCCGGTGCCCCTTTAACCCCGGTGCCCCTTACCCCAGTGCCGCCCTTATGCCAGTGCCCCCTTACCCCCAGTGCCCCTTACCCCAGTGCCGCCCTTACTCCAGTGCCCTTACCCCCAGTGCCCCTTACCCCAGTGCCCCCTTACCCCCAGTGCGCCCCTTACGCCCGTGCCCCCTTACCCCCAGTGCCACCTTACCCCAGTGCCACCTTACCCCAGTGCCCCCTTACCCCAGTGCCCCTTACCCCCAGTGCCCCCTTACCCCAGTGCCCCTTACTCCCAGTGCCCCCTTACCCCAGTGCCCCTTACCCCCAGTGCCCCCTCACCCCAGTGCTCCCTTACCCCAGTGCCCCTTACCCCCAGTGCCCCCTTACCCCGGTGCCCCCTTACCCCAGTGCTCCCCTTACCCCAGTGCCCCCTTACCCCGGTGCCCCTTACCCCGGTGCCCACTTACCCCAGTGCTCCCCTTACCCCAGTGCCCCCTTACCCCAGTGCCCCTTACCCCCCTTACCCCAGTGCCCCTTACCCCCTGTGCCCCTTACCCCAGTGCCCCTTACCCCCCGACCCCCTTACCCCAGTGCCCCATACCCACCTGACCCCCTTACCCCAGTGCCCCTTACCCCCCTGACCCCCTTATCCCAGTGCCCCCTTACCCCAGTGCCCCTTACCCCCCTGACCACCTTACCCCCAGTGCCCCTTACCCCAGTGCCCCCTTACCCCAGTGCCCCTTACCCCAGTGCCCCCCTTACCCCAGTGCCCCTTACCCCAGTGCGCCCCTTACCCCAGTGCCCCCTTACACCGGTGCCCCTTACCCAGGTCCCCCCTTACCCCAGTGCCCCTTACCCCAGTGGTCCCTTACCCCAGTGCCCCCCTTACCCCAGTGCCCCTTAACCCATTGCCCCCTTACCCCCAGTGCCCCTTACCCCAGTGCCCCCCTTACCCCAGTGCCCCTTACCCCTGGTGCCCCTTACCCCAGTGGCTTACCCCGTTGCCCCCTTACCCCGGTGCCCCTTACCCCAGTGCCCCTTACCCCGGTGCCCCCTTACCCCGGTGCCCCCTTACCCCAGTGCCCCTTACCCCGGTGCCCCCTTACCCCGGTGCTCCTTACCCCGGTGCCCCCTTACCCCGGTGCCCCCCTGACCCCGGTGCCCCTTACCCCCGGTGCCCCCCTTACCCCAGTGCCCACTTTCCCCGGTGCCCCTTACCCCAGTGCCCCCTTACCCCAGTGCCCCCCTGACCCCGGTGCCCCTTACCCCAGTGCCCCTTTACCCCAGTGCCCCCTTACCCCAGTGCCCCCTTACCCCAGTGCCCCTTACCCCAGTGCCCCCTTACCCCGGTGCCCCTTACCCCAGTGCCCCTTACCTCCGGTGCCCCCTTACCCCAGTGCCCCTTACTCCCTGACCCATTACCCCCAGTGCCCCTTACCCCATTGCCCCCTTACCCCAGTGCCCCTTACCCCATTGCCCCCTTACCCCCGGTGCCCCTTTACCCCAGTGCCCCCTTACCCCAGTGCCCCTTATCCCAGTGCTCCTTACCCCAGTGCCCCCACTTACCCCAGTGCCCCTTACCCCCAGTGCCCCTTACCCCATTGCCCCCTTACCCCCGGTGCCCCTTTACCCCAGTTGCTCCTTACCCCAGTGCCCCCTTACCCCTAGTGCCCCTTACCCCAGTGCCCCCTTACCCCCAGTGCCCCCTTACCACAATGCCCCTTATGCCAGTGCTCCTTACCCCAGTGCTCCTTACCCCAGTGCCCCCCTTACCCCAGTGCTCCTTACCCCAGTGCCCCCCTTACCCCATTGCCCCCTTACCCCCGGTGCCCCTTTAACCCCGGTGCCCCTTACCCCAGTGCCGCCCTTATGCCAGTGCCCCCTTACCCCCAGTGCCCATTATCCCAGTGCTCCTTACCCCCGGTGCCCCCTTACCCCCAGTGCCCCTTACCCCAGTGCCCCCCTTACCCCCAGTGCGCCCCTTACCCCCGTGCCCCCTTACCCCCAGTGCCATCTTACCCCAGTGCCCCTTACCCCCAGTGCCCCCCTTACCCCAGTGCCCCTTACCCCCAGTGCCCCCTTACCCCGGTGCCCCCTTACCCCAGTGCTCCCCTTACCCCAGTGCCCCCTTACCCCGGTGCCCCTTACCCCGGTGCCCCCTTACCCCGGTGCCCCTGACCCCGGTGCCCCTTACCCCGGTGCCCCCTTAACCCGGTGCCCCCTTACCCCGTTGCCCCCTTACCCCGGTGCCCCTTACCCCAGTGCCCCCTTACCCCGGTGCCCCTTACCCCGGTGCCCCCTTACCCCAGTGCCCCCTTACCCCGGTGCCCCCTTACCCCGGTGCCCCTTACCCCAGTGCCCCCCTTACCCCAGTGCCCCCTTACCCCGGTGCCCCTGACCCCAGTGCCCCCCTGACCCCGGTGCCCCTTACCCCGGTGCCACCCTTACCCCAGTGCCCACTTACCCCGGTGCCCCTTACCCCAGTGCCCCTTACCCCAGTGACCCTTTACCCCAGTGCCCCCTTACCCCAGTGCCCCCTTACCCCAGTGCCCCTTTACCCCAGTGCCCCCTTACCCCAGTGCCCCCTTACCCCGATGCCCCTTACCCCGGTGCCCCCTTACCCCGGTGCCCCTTACCCCAGTGCCCCCTTACCCCGGTGCCCCTTACCCCGGTGCCCCTTACCCCAGTGCCCCCCTTACCCCAGTGCCCCCTTACCCCGGTGCCCCTGACCCCAGTGCCCCCCTGACCCCGGTGCCCCTTACCCCAGTGCCACCCTTACCCCAGTGCCCACTTACCCCGGTGCCCCTTACCCCAGTGCCCCCTTACCCCAGTGCCCCCTTACCCCAGTGCCCCTTTACCCCAGTGCCCCCCTGACCCCGGTGCCCCCCTGACCCCGGTGCCCCTTACCCCAGTGCCCCTTACCCCAGTGCCCCTTTACCCCAGTGCCCCCTTACCCCAGTGCCCCCTTACCCCAGTGCCCCTTTACCCCAGTGCCCCCTTACCCCAGTGCCCCCTTACCCCAGTGCCCCCCTGACCCCGGTGCCCCCTTACCCCAGTGCCCCTTACCCCAGTGCCCCCTTACCCCAGTGCCCCCTTACCCCAGTGCCCCTTTACCCCAGTGCCCCCTTACCCCAGTGCCCCCTTACCCCGGTGCCCCTTACCCCGGAGCCCCTGACCCCAGTGCCCCCCTGACCCAAGTGCCCCTTACCCCAGTGCCCCCTTACCCCAGTGCCCCCCTGACCCCGGTGCCCCTTACCCCAGTGCCCCGATGCCCCTTACCCCAGTGCCCCTTACCCCAGTGCCCCTTACCCCATTGCCCCTTACCCAAGTGCCCCCTTACCCCAGTGCCCATTACCCCAGTGCCCATTACCCCAGTGCCCCTTACCCCAGTGCCCCCCTGACCCCAGTGCCCCCCTGACCCCAGTGCCCCCTTACCCCAGTGCCCCTTACCCCAGTGCCCCCTTACCCCGGTGCCCCTTACCCCAGTGCCCCTTACCCAAGTGCCCCCCTGACCCCGGTGCCCCTTACCACAGTGCCCCCCTTACCCCAGTGCCCTCCTTACCCCAGTGCCCCTTACCCCAGTGCCCCCCCTTACCCCAGTGCCCCTTACCCCAGTGCCCACTTACCCCAGTGCCCCTTACCCCAGTGCCCTCCTGACCCCGTGCCCCTTACCCCAGTGCCCCCCTTACCCCAGTGCCCCCTTACCCTATTGCCCCTTACCCCATTGCCCCTTACCCCGGTGCCCCTTACCCCAGTGCCCCTTACCCCATTGCCCCTTACCCCGGTGCCCCTTACCCCAGTGCCCCTGTCCCCAGTGCCCCCCTTAACCCAGTGCCCCCCTTACCCCAGTGCCCCTGACCCCAGTGCCCCCCTTACCCCGGTGCCCCTGACCCCAGTGCCCCCCTTACCCCAGTGCCCCTTACCCCATTGCCCCTTACCCCAGTGCCCCCTTACCCTATTGCCCCTTACCCCGGTGCCCCTTACCCCAGTGCCACTTACCCCAGTGCCCCTTACCCCGGTGCCCCTTACCCCAGTGCCCCTTACCCCAGTGCCCCTTACCCCATTGCCCCTGTCCCCAGTGCCCCCCTTAACCCAGTGCCCCCCTTACCCCAGTGCCCCTGACCCCAGTGCCCCCCTTACCCCGGTGCCCCTGACCCCAGTGCCCCCTTACCCCAGTGCCCCTTACCCCATTGCCCCTTACCCCGGTGCCCCCCTTAACCCTGTGCCCTTTACCCCAGTGCCCCTTACCCCGGTGCCCCTGACCCCAGTGCCCCCCTTACCCCATACCCCGGTGCCCCTTACCCCAGTGCCCCCCTTACCCCGGTGCCCCTTACCCCAGTGCCCCTTACCCCAGTGCCCACCTTACCGCAGTGCCCCTTACCCCAGTGCCCCCTTACCCCGGTGCCCCTTACCCCAGTGCCCCCTTACCCCATGCCCCGGTGCCCCTTACCCCAGTGCCCCCCTTACCCCGGTGCCCCTTACCCCAGTGTCCCCTTACCCCGGTGCCCCCTTACCCCGGTGCCCCTGACCCCGGTGCCCCTTACTCCGGTGCCCCTGACCCCGGTGCCCATGACCCCGGTGGGCCTGACCCCGGTGCCCCTTACCCCAGTGCCCCCCTGACCCTTGTGCCCCCCTGACCCCAGTGCCCCTGACCCCCAGTGCCCCTGACCCCAGTGCCCCCCTGACCCCAGTGCCCCTTACCCCAGTGCCCCCCTGACCCCAGTGCCCCTTACCCCAGTGTCCCCCTTACCCCAGTGCCCCTTACCCCAGTGCCCCCTTACCCCAGTGCCCCTTACCCCAGTGTCCCCCTTACCCCAGTGCCCCCTTACCCCAGTGCCCCTTACCCCAGTGCCCCCCTGACCCCAGTGCCCCCCTGACCCCAGTGCCCCTTACCCCAGTGCCCCCCTGACCCCTGTGCCCCCTTACCCCAGTGCCCCTTACCCCAGTGCCCCCTTACCCCAGTGCCCCTGACCCCAGTGCTCCCTTACCCCAGTGCCCCTTACCCCAGTGCCCCCCTTACCCCAGTGCCCCCTTACCCCAGTGCCCCCTTACCCCAGTGCCCCTTACCCCAGTGCCCCCCTGACCCCAGTGCGCCCCTTACCCCAGTGCCCCTGACCCCAGTGCCCCCTTACCCCAGTGCCCCTTACCCCATTGCCCCTTACCCCGGTGCCCCTGACCCCAGTGCCCCTCTGACCCCAGTGCCCCTGACCCCAGTGCCCCTTACCCCATTGCCCCTTACCCCGGTGCCCCTGACCCCAGTGCCCCTTACCCCAGTGCCCCTTACCCCATTGCCCCTTACCCCGGTGCCCCTGACCCCAGTGCCCCTTACCCCAGTGCCCCTTACCCCATTGCCCCCCTTACCCCATTGCCCCTTACCCCGGTGCCCCTTACCCCGGTGCCCCTGACCCCAGTGCCACTTATCCCAGTGCTCCTTACCCCAGTGCCCCTTACCCCATTGCCCCTTACCCCGGTGCCCCTGACCCCAGTGCCCCTTACCCAAGTGCCCCTTACCCCATTGCCCCTTACCCCAGTGCCCCTTACCCCGGTGCCCCTTACCCCGGTGCCCCTGACCCCAGTGCCCCTTACCCCAGTGCCCCCCTGACCCCGGTGCCCCTGACCCCAGTGCCCCCCTTACCCCGGTGCCCCTGACCCCAGTGCCCCCCTTACCCCAGTGCCCCTGACCCCAGTGCCCCCCTGACCCCAGTGCCCTCCTGACCCCAGTGCCCCCTGACCCCAGTGCCCCTGACCCCAGTGCCCCCTTACCCCAGTGCCCCTGACACCAGTGTCCCCCTGACCCCAGTGCCCCCTTACCCCAGTGCCCCTGACCCCAGTGCCCCTGACCCCAGTGCCCCTTACCCCAGTGCACCTTACCCCAGTGCCCCTGACCCCAGTGCCCCCCTTACCCCAGTGCCCCTTACCCCAGTGCCCCCTTACCCCAGTGCCCCTTACCTCAGTGCCCCTTACCCCAGTGCCCCCCTGACCCCAGTGCCCCTGACCCCAGTGCCCCCCTGACCCCAGTGCCCCTGACCCCATTGCCCCTGACCCCAGTGCCCCTTACCCCAGTGCCCCCCTGACCCCAGTGCCCCCTTACCCCAGTGCCCCTGACCCCAGTGCCCCTTACCCCAGTGCCCCTTACCCCAGTGCCCCTGACCCCAGTGCCCCCCTGACCCCAGTGCCCCCCCTGACCCCAGTGCCCTCCTGACCCCAGTGCCCCCTGACCCCAGTGCCCCTGACCCCAGTGCCCCCTTACCCCAGTGCCCCTGACACCAGTGTCCCCCTGACCCCAGTGCCCCCTTACCCCAGTGCCCCTGACCCCAGTGCCCCTGACCCCAGTGCCCCTTACCCCAGTGCACCTTACCCCAGTGCCCCTGACCCCAGTGCCCCCCTTACCCCAGTGCCCCCTTACCTCAGTGCCCCTTACCCCAGTGCCCCCCTGACCCCAGTGCCCCTGACCCCAGTGCCCCCCTGACCCCAGTGCCCCTGACCCCATTGCCCCTGACCCCAGTGCCCCTTACCCCAGTGCCCCCCTGACCCCAGTGCCCCCTTACCCCAGTGCCCCTGACCCCAGTGCCCCTTACCCCAGTGCCCCTTACCCCAGTGCCCCTGACCCCAGTGCCCCCCTGACCCCAGTGCCCCTGACCCCAGTGCCCCTTACCCCAGTGCCCCCCTTACCCCAGTGCCCCTGACCCCAGTGCCCCTGACCCCAGTGCCCCCTTACCCCAGTGCCCCTGACCCCAGTGCCCCTTACCCCAGTGCCCCTTACCCCAGTGCCCCCTTACCCCAGTGCCCCCCTTACCCCAGTGCCCCTGACCCCAGTGCCCCTGACCCCAGTGCCCCTTACCCCAGTGCCCCTTACCCCAGTGCCCCTGACCCCAGTGCCCCTGACCCCAGTGCCCCTGACCCCAGTGCCCCCCTGACCCCCGGCCTCACCATCAGACAGCAGAGACAGGGTGAGGGCGAGGCCCAGGACCGGGCCCGGGCCCGGGGTGAGGGAGAAGCGGCCGCTCAGCCACATTGTGGGGGGGGGGCCTCACCCGCGGCACCTGTTGCCCGTCTCCAGGGTAACGGCCGGCGGCCCCGCCCCCTCACCCCGGCCCCGCCCCCTCACCGCCTCACCCGGCCCCGCCCCCTCACCCCGGCCCCGCCCCCTCACCGCATCACCCGGCCCCGCCCCCTCACTGGGCACACGGGGCGGGGCCTGTTACCGGGGAGACGGAGCTGCGGGAAGTTCAGGAGCCGCACCACAGACCGGGGTCACGGCGGGGTCAGTGTGTGTCTGGTAAGGGCCCGCTCCCCGGGGAACCGGGGTCACGGCGGGGTCAGTGTGTGTCTGGGTAAGGGCCCGCTCCCCGGGGAACCGGGGTCACGGCGGGGTCAGTGTGTGTCTGGGTAAGGGCCCGCTCCCCGGGGAACCGGGGTCACGGCGGGGTCGGTGTGTGTCTGGGTAAGGAGCTTCTCCCCGGGGAACCGGGGTCACGGCGGGGTCGGTGTGTGTCTGGGTAAGGGCCCGCTCCCCGGGGAACCGGGGTCACGGCGGGGTCAGTGTGTGTCTGGGTAAGGGCCCGCTCCCCGGGGAACCGGGGTCACGGCGGGGTCAGTGTGTGTCTGGGTAAGGGCCCGCTCCCCGGGGAACCGGGGTCACGGCGGGGTCAGTGTGTGTCTGGGTAAGGGCCCGCTCCCCGGGGAACCGGGGTCACGGCGGGGTCAGTGTGTGTCTGGTAAGGGCCCGCTCCCCGGGGAACCGGGGTCACGGCGGGGTCGGTGTGTGTCTGGGTAAGGGCCCGCTCCCCGGGGAACCGGGGTCACGGCGGGGTCAGTGTGTGTCTGGGTAAGGGCCCGCTCCCCGGGGAACCGGGGTCACGGCGGGGTCGGTGTGTGTCTGGGTAAGGGCCCGCTCCCCGGGGAACCGGGGTCACGGCGGGGTCAGTGTGTGTCTGGGTAAGGGCCCGCTCCCCGGGGAACCGGGGTCACGGCGGGGTCGGTGTGTGTCTGGGTAAGGGCCCGCTCCCCAGGGAACCGGGGTCACGGCGGGGTCGGTGTGTGTCTGGGTAAGGGCCCGCTCCCCGGGGAACCGGGGTCACGGCGGGGTCAGTGTGTGTCTGGGTAAGGGCCCGCTCCCCGGGGAACCGGGGTCACGGCGGGGTCAGTGTGTGTCTGGGTAAGGAGCTTCTCCCCGGGGAACCGGGGTCACGGCGGGGTCAGTGTGTGTCTGGGTAAGGGCCCGCTCCCCAGGGAACCGGGGTCACGGCGGGGTCGGTGTGTGTCTGGGTAAGGGCCCGCTCCCCGGGGAACCGAGGTCACGGCGGGGTCGGTGTGTGTCTGGGTAAGGGCCCGCTCCCCAGGGAACCGGGGTCACGGCGGGGTCGGTGTGTGTCTGGGTAAGGGCCCGCTCCCCGGGGAACCGGGATCACGGCGGGGTCGGTGTGTGTCTGGGTAAGGGCCCGCTCCCTGGGGAACCGGGGTCACGGCGGGGTCAGTGTGTGTCTGGGTAAGGAGCTTCTCCCCGGGGAACCGGGGTCACGGCGGGGTCAGTGTGTGTCTGGGTAAGGGCCCGCTCCCCGGGGAACCGGGGTCACGGCGGGGTCAGTGTGTGTCTGGGTAAGGGCCCGCTCCCCGGGGAACCGGGGTCACGGCGGGGTCGGTGTGTGTCTGGGTAAGGGCCCGCTCCCCGGGGAACCGGGGTCACGGCGGGGTCGGTGTGTGTCTGGGTAAGGGCCCGCTCCCCGGGGAACCGGGGTCACGGCGGGGTCAGTGTGTGTCTGGGTAAGGGCCCGCTCCCCAGGGAACCGGGGTCACGGCGGGGTCGGTGTGTGTCTGGGTAAGGAGCTTCTCCCCGGGGAACCGGGGTCACGGCGGGGTCGGTGTGTGTCTGGGTAAGGAGCTTCTCCCCGGGGAACCGGGGTCACGGCGGGGTCAGTGTGTGTCTGGGTAAGGGCCCGCTCCCCGGGGAACCGGGGTCACGGCGGGGTCGGTGTGTGTCTGGGTAAGGGCCCGCTCCACGGGGAACCGGGGTCACGGCGGGGTCAGTGTGTGTCTGGGTAAGGGCCCGCTCCCCGGGGAACCGGGGTCACGGCGGGGTCAGTGTGTGTCTGGGTAAGGGCCCGCTCCCCGTGGAACCGGGGTCACGGCGGGGTCGGTGTGTGTCTGGGTAAGGGCCCGCTCCCCGGGGAACCGGGGTCACGGCGGGGTCGGTGTGTGTCTGGGTAAGGAGCTTCTCCCCGGGGAACCGGGGTCACGGCGGGGTCGGTGTGTGTCTGGGTAAGGGCCCGCTCCCCGGGGAAACGGGGTCACGGCGGGGTCGGTGTGTGTCTGGGTAAGGAGCTTCTCCCCGGGGAACCGGGGTCACGGCGGGGTCGGTGTGTGTCTGGGTAAGGGCCCGCTCCCCGGGGAACCGGGGTCACGGCGGGGTCAGTGTGTGTCTGGGTAAGGAGCTTCTCCCCGGGGAACCGGGGTCACGGCGGGGTCAGTGTGTGTCTGGGTAAGGGCCCGCTCCCCAGGGAACCGGGGTCACGGCGGGGTCGGTGTGTGTCTGGGTAAGGAGCTTCTCCCCGGGGAACCGGGGTCACGGCGGGGTCGGTGTGTGTCTGGGTAAGGAGCTTCTCCCCGGGGAACCGGGGTCACGGCGGGGTCGGTGTGTGTCTGGGTAAGGGCCCGCTCCCCGTGGAACCGGGGTCACGGCGGGGTCAGTGTGTGTCTGGGTAAGGAGCTTCTCCCCGGGGAACCGGGGTCACGGCGGGGTCAGTGTGTGTCTGGGTAAGGGCCCGCTCCCCGTGGAACCGGGGTCACGGCGGGGTCGGTGTGTGTCTGGGTAAGGGCCCGCTCCCCGTGGAACCGGGGTCACGGCGGGGTCGGTGTGTGTCTGGGTAAGGAGCTTCTCCCCGGGGAACCGGGGTCACGGCGGGGTCAGTGTGTGTCTGGGTAAGGGCCCGCTCCCCGGGGAACCGGGGTCACGGCGGGGTCAGTGTGTGTCTGGGTAAGGAGCTTCTCCCCGGGGAACCGGGGTCACGGCGGGGTCAGTGTGTGTCTGGGTAAGGGCCCGCTCCCCGGGGAACCGGGGTCACGGCGGGGTCGGTGTGTGTCTGGGTAAGGAGCTTCTCCCCGGGGAACCGGGGTCACGGCGGGGTCAGTGTGTGTCTGGGTAAGGGCCCGCTCCCCGGGGAACCGGGGTCACGGCGGGGTCGGTGTGTGTCTGGGTAAGGGCCCGCTCCCCGGGGAACCGGGGTCACGGCGGGGTCGGTGTGTGTCTGGGTAAGGGCCCGCTCCCCGGGGAACCGGGGTCACGGCGGGGTCGGTGTGTGTCTGGGTAAGGGCCCGCTCCCCGGGGAACCGGGGTCACGGCGGGGTCGGTGTGTGTCTGGGTAAGGGCCCGCTCCCCGGGGAACCGGGGTCACGGCGGAGTCGGTGTGTGTCTGGGTAAGGGCCCGCTCCCCGGGGAACCGGGGTCACGGCGGGGTCTGTGTGTGTCTGGGTAAGGGCCCGCTCCCCGGGGAACCGGGGTCACGGCGGGGTCAGTGTGTGTCTGGGTAAGGAGCTTCTCCCCGGGGAACCGGGGTCACGGCGGGGTCGGTGTGTGTCTGGGTAAGGAGCTTCTCCCCGGGGAAAACGGGGTCACGGCGGGGTCGGTGTGTGTCTGGGTAAGGGCCCGCTCCCCGTGGAACCGGGGTCACGGCGGGGTCGGTGTGTGTCTGGGTAAGGGCCCGCTCCCCGGGGAACCGGGGTCACGGCGGGGTCGGTGTGTGTCTGGGTAAGGAGCTTCTCCCCGGGGAACCGGGGTCACGGCGGGGTCGGTGTGTGTCTGGGTAAGGGCCCGCTCCCCGGGGAACCGGGGTCACGGCGGGGTCAGTGTGTGTCTGGGTAAGGAGCTTCTCCCCGGGGAACCGGGGTCACGGCGGGGTCAGTGTGTGTCTGGGTAAGGGCCCGCTCCCCGTGGAACCGGGGTCACAGCGGGGTCGGTGTGTGTCTGGGTAAGGGCCCGCTCCCCGTGGAACCGGGGTCACGGCGGGGTCGGTGTGTGTCTGGGTAAGGAGCTTCTCCCCGGGGAACCGGGGTCACGGCGGGGTCAGTGTGTGTCTGGGTAAGGGCCCGCTCCCCGGGGAACCGGGGTCACGGCGGGGTCAGTGTGTGTCTGGGTAAGGAGCTTCTCCCCGGGGAACCGGGGTCACGGCGGGGTCAGTGTGTGTCTGGGTAAGGGCCCGCTCCCCGGGGAACCGGGGTCACGGCGGGGTCGGTGTGTGTCTGGGTAAGGAGCTTCTCCCCGGGGAACCGGGGTCACGGCGGGGTCAGTGTGTGTCTGGGTAAGGGCCCGCTCCCCGGGGAACCGGGGTCACGGCGGGGTCGGTGTGTGTCTGGGTAAGGGCCCGCTCCCCGGGGAACCGGGGTCACGGCGGGGTCAGTGTGTGTCTGGGTAAGGGCCCGCTCCCCGGGGAACCGGGGTCACGGCGGGGTCGGTGTGTGTCTGGGTAAGGGCCCGCTCCCCGGGGAACCGGGGTCACGGCGGGGTCGGTGTGTGTCTGGGTAAGGGCCCGCTCCCCGGGGAACCGGGGTCACGGCGGAGTCGGTGTGTGTCTGGGTAAGGGCCCGCTCCCCGGGGAACCGGGGTCACGGCGGGGTCTGTGTGTGTCTGGGTAAGGGCCCGCTCCCCGGGGAACCGGGGTCACGGCGGGGTCAGTGTGTGTCTGGGTAAGGAGCTTCTCCCCGGGGAACCGGGGTCACGGCGGGGTCGGTGTGTGTCTGGGTAAGGGCCCGCTCCCCGGGGAACCGGGGTCACGGCGGGGTCGGTGTGTGTCTGGGTAAGGGCCCGCTCCCCGGGGAACCGGGGTCACGGCGGGGTCGGTGTATGTCTGGGTAAGGGCCCGCTCCCCGGGGAACCGGGGTCACGGCGGGGTCTGTGTGTGTCTGGGTAAGGGCCCGCTCCCCGGGGAACCGGGGTCACGGCGGGGTCAGTGTGTGTCTGGTAAGGGCCCGCTCCCCGGGGAACCGGGGTCACGGCGGGGTCAGTGTGTGTCTGGTTAAGGGCCCGCTCCCTGGGGAACCGGGGTCACGGCGGGGTCGGTGTGTGTCTGGGTAAGGGCCCGCTCCCCGGGGAACCGGGGTCATGGCGGGGTCGGTGTGTGTCTGGGTAAGGGCCCGCTCCCTGGGGAACCGGGGTCACGGCGGGGTCAGTGTGTGTCTGGTAAGGGCCCGCTCCCCGGGGAACCGGGGTCACGGCGGGGTCAGTGTGTGTCTGGGTAAGGGCCCGCTCCCCGGGGAACCGGGGTCACGGCGGGGTCGGTGTGTGTCTGGGTAAGGAGCTTCTCCCCGGGGAACCGGGGTCACGGCGGGGTCGGTGTGTGTCTGGGTAAGGGCCCGCTCCCCGGGGAACCGGGGTCACGGCGGGGTCAGTGTGTGTCTGGTAAGGGCCCGCTCCCCGGGGAACCGGGGTCACGGCGGGGTCAGTGTGTGTCTGGTTAAGGGCCCGCTCCCTGGGGAACCGGGGTCACGGCGGGGTCGGTGTGTGTCTGGGTAAGGGCCCGCTCCCCGTGGAACCGGGGTCACGGCGGGGTCGGTGTGTGTCTGGGTAAGGGCCCGCTCCCTGGGGAACCGGGGTCACGGCGGGGTCAGTGTGTGTCTGGTAAGGGCCCGCTCCCCGGGGAACCGGGGTCACGGTGGGGTCAGTGTGTGTCTGGTTAAGGGCCCGCTCCCTGGGGAACCGGGGTCACGGCGGGGTCAGTGTGTGTCTGGGTAAGGGCCCGCTCCCTGGGGAACCGGGGTCATGGCGGGGTCAGTGTGTGTCTGGGTAAGGAGCTTCTCCCCGGGGAACCGGGGTCACGACGGGGTCAGTGTGTGTCTGGGTAAGGGCCCGCTCCCTGGGGAACCGGGGTCACGGCGGGGTCAGTGTGTGTCTGGGTAAGGGCCCGCTCCCCGGGGAACCGGGGTCACGGCGGGGTCAGTGTGTGTCTGGGTAAGGGCCCGCTCCCCGGGGAACCGGGGTCACGGCGGGGTCGGTGTGTGTCTGGGTAAGGAGCTTCCCCCGGGGAACCGGGGTCACGGCGGGGTCAGTGTGTGTCTGGGTAAGGGCCCGCTCCCCGGGGAACCGGGGTCACGGCGGGGTCAGTGTGTGTCTGGGTAAGGAGCTTCCCCCGGGGAACCGGGGTCACGGCGGGGTCAGTGTGTGTCTGGGTAAGGGCCCGCTCCCCGGGGAACCGGGGTCACGGCGGGGTCAGTGTGTGTCTGGGTAAGGGCCCGCTCCCCGGGGAACCGGGATCACGGCGGGGTCGGTGTGTGTCTGGGTAAGGGCCCGCTCCCCGGGGAACCGGGGTCACGGCGGGGTCAGTGTGTGTCTGGGTAAGGAGCTTCCCCCGGGGAACCGGGGTCACGGCGGGGTCGGTGTGTGTCTGGGTAAGGGCCCGCTCCCCGGGGAACCGGGGTCACGGCGGGGTCAGTGTGTGTCTGGGTAAGAGCCCGCTCCCCGGGGAACCGGGGTCACGGCGGGGTCAGTGTGTGTCTGGGTAAGGGCCCGCTCCCCGGGGAACCGGGGTCACGGCGGGGTCAGTGTGTGTCTGGGTAAGGAGCTTCCCCCGGGGAACCGGGGTCACGGCGGGGTCGGTGTGTGTCTGGGTAAGGGCCCGCTCCCCGGGGAACCGGGGTCACGGCGGGGTCAGTGTGTGTCTGGGTAAGGGCCCGCTCCCCGGGGAACCGGGGTCACGGCGGGGTCAGTGTGTGTCTGGGTAAGAGCCCGCTCCCCGGGGAACCGGGGTCACGGCGGGGTCGGTGTGTGTCTGGGTAAGGAGCTTCTCCCCGGGGAACCGGGGTCACGGCGGGGTCGGTGTGTGTCTGGGTAAGGAGCTTCTCCCCGGGGAGCCGGGGTCACGGCGGGGTCAGTGTGTGTCTGGGTAAGGGCCCGCTCCACGGGGAACCGGGGTCACGGCGGGGTCAGTGTGTGTCTGGGTAAGGGCCCGCTCCACGGGGAACCGGGGTCACGGCGGGGTCAGTGTGTGTCTGGGTAAGGAGCTTCTCCCCGGGGAACCGGGGTCACGGCGGGGTCGGTGTGTGTCTGGGTAAGGGCCCGCTCCACGGGGAACCGGGGTCACGGCGGGGTCAGTGTGTGTCTGGGTAAGGGCCCGCTCCCCGGGGAACCGGGGTCACGGCGGGGTCGGTGTGTGTCTGGGTAAGGGCCAGCTCCCCGGGAACCGGGGTCACGGCGGGGTCGGTGTGTGTCTGGGTAAGGGCCCGCTCCCCGGGGAACCGGGGTCACGGCGGGGTCGGTGTGTGTCTGGGTAAGGGCCCGCTCCCCGGGGAACCGGGGTCACGGCGGGGTCAGTGTGTGTCTGGGTAGGGAGCTTCTCCCCGGGGAACCGGGATCACGGCGGGGTCGGTGTGTGTCTGGGTAAGGGCCCGCTCCCCGGGGAACCGGGGTCATGGCGGGGTCGGTGTGTGTCTGGGTAAGGAGCTTCTCCCCGGGGAACCGGGGTCACGGCGGGGTCGGTGTGTGTCTGGGTAAGGAGCTTCTCCCCGGGGAACCGGGGTCACGGCGGGGTCGGTGTTTGTCTGGGTAAGGGCCCGCTCCCCGGGGAACCGGGGTCACGGCGGGGTCGGTGTGTGTCTGGGTAAGGGCCCGCTCCCCGGGGAACCGGGGTCACGGCGGGGTCAGTGTGTGTCTGGGTAAGGGCCCGCTCCCCGGGGAACCGGGGTCACGGCGGGGTCGGTGTGTGTCTGGGTAAGGGCCCGCTCCCCGGGGAACCGGGGTCACGGCGGGGTCGGTGTGTGTCTGGGTAAGGAGCTTCTCCCCGGGGAACCGGGATCACGGCGGGGTCGGTGTGTGTCTGGGTAAGGGCCCGCTCCCCGGGGAACCGGGGTCACGGCGGGGTCGGTGTGTGTCTGGGGAAGGAGCTTCTCCCCGGGGAACCGGGGTCACGGCGGGGTCGGTGTGGGTCTGGGTAAGGGCCCGCTCCCCGGGGAACCGGGGTCACGGCGGGGTCGGTGTGTGTCTGGGTAAGGGCCCGCTCCCCGGGGAACCGGGGTCACGGCGGGGTCAGTGTGTGTCTGGGTAAGGGCCCGCTCCCCGGGGAACCGGGGTCATGGCGGGGTCGGTGTGTGTCTGGGTAAGGAGCTTCTCCCCGGGGAACCGGGGTCACGGCGGGGTCGGTGTGTGTCTGGGTAAGGGTCCGCTCCCCGGGGAACCGAGGTCACGGGGGGTCGGTGTGTGTCTGGGTAAGGGCCCGCTCCCTGGCGAACCGGGGTCACGGCGGGGTCAGTGTGTGTCTGGGTAAGGAGCTTCTCCCCGGGGAACCGGGGTCACGGGGGGTCGGTGTGTGTCTGGGTAAGGGCCCGCTCCCTGGGGAACCGGGGTCACGGCGGGGTCAGTGTGTGTCTGGGTAAAGAGCTTCTCCCCGGGGAACCGGGGTCACGGCGGGGTCAGTGTGTGTCTGGGTAAGGGCCCGCTCCCCGGGGAACCGGGGTCACGGTGGGGTCAGTGTGTGTCTGGGTAAGGGCCCGCTCCCCGGGGAACCGGTGTCACGGCGGGGTCAGTGTGTGTCTGGGTAAGGGCCCGCTCCCCGGGGAACCGGGGTCACGGCGGGGTCGGTGTGTGTCTGGGTAAGGGCCCGCTCCCCGGGGAACCAGGGTCACGGCGGGGTCAGTGTGTGTCTGGGTAAGGAGCTTCCCCCGGGGAACCGGGGTCACGGCGGGGTCGGTGTGTGTCTGGGTAAGGGCCCGCTCCCCGGGGAACCGGGGTCACGGCGGGGTCAGTGTGTGTCTGGGTAAGGAGCTTCCCCCGGGGAACCGGGGTCACGGCGGGGTCGGTGTGTGTCTGGGTAAGGGCCCGCTCCCCGGGGAACCGGGGTCACGGCGGGGTCAGTGTGTGTCTGGGTAAGGGCCCGCTCCCCGGGGAACCGGGGTCACGGCGGAGTCGGTGTGTGTCTGGGTAAGGGCCCGCTCCCCGGGGAACCGGGGTCACGGCGGGGTCAGTGTGTGTCTGGGTAAGGAGCTTCTCCCCGGGGAACCGGGGTCACGGCGGGGTCGGTGTGTGTCTGGGTAAGGGCCCGCTCCCCGGGGAACCGGGGTCACGGCGGGGTCGGTGTGTGTCTGGGTAAGGGCCCGCTCCCCGGGGAACCGGGGTCACGGCGGGGTCAGTGTGTGTCTGGGTAAGGAGCTTCTCCCCGGGGAACCGGGGTCACGGCGGGGTCGGTGTGTGTCTGGGTAAGGAGCTTCTCCCCGGGGAACCGGGGTCACGGCGGGGTCGGTGTGTGTCTGTGTAAGGGCCCGCTCCCCGGGGAACCGGGGTCACGGCGGGGTCGGTGTGTGTCTGGGTAAGGGCCCGCTCCCGGGGGAACCGGGGTCACGGCGGGGTCAGTGTGTGTCTGGGTAAGGAGCTTCTCCCCGGGGAACCGGGGTCACGGCGGTGTCGGTGTGTGTCTGGGTAAGGGCCCGCTCCCCGGGGAACCGGGGTCACGGCGGGGTCGGTGTGTGTCTGGGTAAGGGCCCGCTCCCCGGGGAACCGGGGTCACGGCGGGGTCGGTGTGTGTCTGGGTAAGGGCCCGCTCCCCGGGGAACCGGGGTCACGGCGGGGTCGGTGTGTGTCTGGGTAAGGAGCTTCTCCCCGGGGAACCGGGGTCACGGCGGGGTCGGTGTGTGTCTGGGTAAGGAGCTTCTCCCCGGGGAACCGGGGTCACGGCGGGGTCAGTGTGTGTCTGGGTAAGGGCCCGCTCCACGGGGAACCGGGGTCACGGCGGGGTCAGTGTGTGTCTGGGTAAGGGCCCGCTCCACGGGGAACCGGGGTCACGGCGGGGTCAGTGTGTGTCTGGGTAAGGAGCTTCTCCCCGGGGAACCGGGGTCACGGCGGGGTCAGTGTGTGTCTGGGTAAGGGCCCGCTCCACGGGGAACCGGGGTCACGGCGGGGTCAGTGTGTGTCTGGGTAAGGGCCCGCTCCCCGGGGAACCGGGGTCACGGCGGGGTCGGTGTGTGTCTGGGTAAGGGCCAGCTCCCCGGGAACCGGGGTCACGGCGGGGTCGGTGTGTGTCTGGGTAAGGGCCCGCTCCCCGGGGAACCGGGGTCACGGCGGGGTCGGTGTGTGTCTGGGTAAGGGCCCGCTCCCCGGGGAACCGGGGTCACGGCGGGGTCAGTGTGTGTCTGGGTAGGGAGCTTCTCCCCGGGGAACCGGGATCACGGCGGGGTCGGTGTGTGTCTGGGTAAGGGCCCGCTCCCCGGGGAACCGGGGTCATGGCGGGGTCGGTGTGTGTCTGGGTAAGGAGCTTCTCCCCGGGGAACCGGGGTCACGGCGGGGTCGGTGTGTGTCTGGGTAAGGAGCTTCTCCCCGGGGAACCGGGGTCACGGCGGGGTCGGTGTTTGTCTGGGTAAGGGCCCGCTCCCCGGGGAACCGGGGTCACGGCGGGGTCGGTGTGTGTCTGGGTAAGGGCCCGCTCCCCGGGGAACCGGGGTCACGGCGGGGTCAGTGTGTGTCTGGGTAAGGGCCCGCTCCCCGGGGAACCGGGGTCACGGCGGGGTCGGTGTGTGTCTGGGTAAGGGCCCGCTCCCCGGGGAACCGGGGTCACGGCGGGGTCGGTGTGTGTCTGGGTAAGGAGCTTCTCCCCGGGGAACCGGGATCACGGCGGGGTCGGTGTGTGTCTGGGTAAGGGCCCGCTCCCCGGGGAACCGGGGTCACGGCGGGGTCGGTGTGTGTCTGGGGAAGGAGCTTCTCCCCGGGGAACCGGGGTCACGGCGGGGTCGGTGTGGGTCTGGGTAAGGGCCCGCTCCCCGGGGAACCGGGGTCACGGCGGGGTCGGTGTGTGTCTGGGTAAGGAGCTTCTCCCCGGGGAACCGGGGTCACGGCGGGGTCGGTGTGTGTCTGGGTAAGGAGCTTCTCCCCGGGGAACCGGGGTCACGGCGGGGTCGGTGTGTGTCTGGGTAAGGGCCCGCTCCCCGGGGAACCGGGGTCACGGCGGGGTCAGTGTGTGTCTGGGTAAGGGCCCGCTCCCCGGGGAACCGGGGTCATGGCGGGGTCGGTGTGTGTCTGGGTAAGGAGCTTCTCCCCGGGGAACCGGGGTCACGGCGGGGTCGGTGTGTGTCTGGGTAAGGGTCCGCTCCCCGGGGAACCGAGGTCACGGGGGGTCGGTGTGTGTCTGGGTAAGGGCCCGCTCCCTGGCGAACCGGGGTCACGGCGGGGTCAGTGTGTGTCTGGGTAAGGAGCTTCTCCCCGGGGAACCGGGGTCACGGGGGGTCGGTGTGTGTCTGGGTAAGGGCCCGCTCCCTGGGGAACCGGGGTCACGGCGGGGTCAGTGTGTGTCTGGGTAAAGAGCTTCTCCCCGGGGAACCGGGGTCACGGCGGGGTCAGTGTGTGTCTGGGTAAGGGCCCGCTCCCCGGGGAACCGGGGTCACGGTGGGGTCAGTGTGTGTCTGGGTAAGGGCCCGCTCCCCGGGGAACCGGTGTCACGGCGGGGTCAGTGTGTGTCTGGGTAAGGAGCTTCTCCCCGGGGAACCGGGGTCACGGCGGGGTCGGTGTGTGTCTGGGTAAGGGCCCGCTCCCCGGGGAACCGGGGCCATGGCGGGGTCGGTGTGTGTCTGGGTAAGGGCCCGCTCCCTGGGGAACCGGGGTCACGGCGGGGTCAGTGTGTGTCTGGTAAGGGCCCGCTCCCCGGGGAACCGGGGTCACGGCGGGGTCAGTGTGTGTCTGGGTAAGGGCCCGCTCCCCGGGGAACCGGGGTCACGGCGGGGTCGGTGTGTGTCTGGGTAAGGAGCTTCTCCCCGGGGAACCGGGGTCACGGCGGGGTCGGTGTGTGTCTGGGTAAGGGCCCGCTCCCCGGGGAACCGGGGTCACGGCGGGGTCAGTGTGTGTCTGGTAAGGGCCCGCTCCCCGGGGAACCGGGGTCACGGCGGGGTCAGTGTGTGTCTGGTTAAGGGCCCGCTCCCTGGGGAACCGGGGTCACGGCGGGGTCGGTGTGTGTCTGGGTAAGGGCCCGCTCCCCGTGGAACCGGGGTCACGGCGGGGTCGGTGTGTGTCTGGGTAAGGGCCCGCTCCCTGGGGAACCGGGGTCACGGCGGGGTCAGTGTGTGTCTGGTAAGGGCCCGCTCCCCGGGGAACCGGGGTCACGGTGGGGTCAGTGTGTGTCTGGTTAAGGGCCCGCTCCCTGGGGAACCGGGGTCACGGCGGGGTCAGTGTGTGTCTGGGTAAGGGCCCGCTCCCTGGGGAACCGGGGTCATGGCGGGGTCAGTGTGTGTCTGGGTAAGGAGCTTCTCCCCGGGGAACCGGGGTCACGACGGGGTCAGTGTGTGTCTGGATAAGGGCCCGCTCCCTGGGGAACCGGGGTCACGGCGGGGTCAGTGTGTGTCTGGGTAAGGGCCCGCTCCCCAGGGAACCGGGGTCACGGCGGGGTCAGTGTGTGTCTGGGTAAGGGCCCGCTCCCCGGGGAACCGGGGTCACGGCGGGGTCGGTGTGTGTCTGGGTAAGGAGCTTCCCCCGGGGAACCGGGGTCACGGCGGGGTCGGTGTGTGTCTGGGTAAGGGCCCGCTCCCCGGGGAACCGGGGTCACGGCGGGGTCAGTGTGTGTCTGGGTAAGGAGCTTCCCCCGGGGAACCGGGGTCACGGCGGGGTCAGTGTGTGTCTGGGTAAGGGCCCGCTCCCCGGGGAACCGGGGTCACGGCGGGGTCAGTGTGTGTCTGGGTAAGGAGCTTCCCCCGGGGAACCGGGGTCACGGCGGGGTCAGTGTGTGTCTGGGTAAGGGCCCGCTCCCCGGGGAACCGGGGTCACGGCGGGGTCAGTGTGTGTCTGGGTAAGGGCCCGCTCCCCGGGGAACCGGGGTCACGGCGGGGTCGGTGTGTGTCTGGGTAAGGGCCCGCTCCCCGGGGAACCGGGATCACGGCGGGGTCGGTGTGTGTCTGGGTAAGGGCCCGCTCCCCGGGGAACCGGGGTCACGGCGGGGTCAGTGTGTGTCTGGGTAAGGAGCTTCCCCCGGGGAACCGGGGTCACGGCGGGGTCGGTGTGTGTCTGGGTAAGGGCCCGCTCCCCGGGGAACCGGGGTCACGGCGGGGTCAGTGTGTGTCTGGGTAAGGGCCCGCTCCCCGGGGAACCGGGGTCACGGCGGGGTCAGTGTGTGTCTCGGTAAGGGCCCGCTCCCCGGGGAACCGGGATCACGGCGGGGTCGGTGTGTGTCTGGGTAAGGGCCCGCTCCCCGGGGAACCGGGGTCACGGCGGGGTCAGTGTGTGTCTGGGTAAGGGCCCGCTCCCCGGGGAACCGGGGTCACGGCGGGGTCAGTGTGTGTCTGGGTAAGAGCCCGCTCCCCGGGGAACCGGGGTCACGGCGGGGTCGGTGTGTGTCTGGGTAAGGAGCTTCTCCCCGGGGAACCGGGGTCACGGCGGGGTCGGTGTGTGTCTGGGTAAGGGCCCGCTCCCCGGGGAACCGGGGTCACGGCGGGGTCGGTGTGTGTCTGGGTAAGGAGCTTCTCCCCGGGGAACCGGGGTCACGGCGGGGTCGGTGTGTGTCTGGGTAAGGAGCTTCTCCCCGGGGAACCGGGGTCACGGCGGGGTCAGTGTGTGTCTGGGTAAGGGCCCGCTCCACGGGGAACCGGGGTCACGGCGGGGTCAGTGTGTGTCTGGGTAAGGGCCCGCTCCACGGGGAACCGGGGTCACGGCGGGGTCAGTGTGTGTCTGGGTAAGGAGCTTCTCCCCGGGGAACCGGGGTCACGGCGGGGTCAGTGTGTGTCTGGGTAAGGGCCCGCTCCACGGGGAACCGGGGTCACGGCGGGGTCAGTGTGTGTCTGGGTAAGGGCCCGCTCCCCGGGGAACCGGGGTCACGGCGGGGTCGGTGTGTGTCTGGGTAAGGGCCAGCTCACCGGGAACCGGGGTCACGGCGGGGTCGGTGTGTGTCTGGGTAAGGGCCCGCTCCCCGGGGAACCGGGGTCACGGCGGGGTCGGTGTGTGTCTGGGTAAGGGCCCGCTCCCCGGGGAACCGGGGTCACGGCGGGGTCAGTGTGTGTCTGGGTCGGGAGCTTCTCCCCGGGGAACCGGGATCACGGCGGGGTCGGTGTGTGTCTGGGTAAGGGCCCGCTCCCCGGGGAACCGGGGTCATGGCGGGGTCGGTGTGTGTCTGGGTAAGGAGCTTCTCCCCGGGGAACCGGGGTCACGGCGGGGTCGGTGTGTGTCTGGGTAAGGAGCTTCTCCCCGGGGAACCGGGGTCACGGCGGGGTCGGTGTTTGTCTGGGTAAGGGCCCGCTCCCCGGGGAACCGGGGTCACGGCGGGGTCGGTGTGTGTCTGGGTAAGGGCCCGCTCCCCGGGGAACCGGGGTCACGGCGGGGTCAGTGTGTGTCTGGGTAAGGGCCCGCTCCCCGGGGAACCGGGGTCACGGCGGGGTCGGTGTGTGTCTGGGTAAGGAGCTTCTCCCCGGGGAACCGGGATCACGGCGGGGTCGGTGTGTGTCTGGGTAAGGGCCCGCTCCCCGGGGAACCGGGGTCACGGCGGGGTCGGTGTGTGTCTGGGGAAGGAGCTTCTCCCCGGGGAACCGGGGTCACGGCGGGGTCGGTGTGGGTCTGGGTAAGAGCCCGCTCCCCGGGGAACCGGGGTCATGGCGGGGTCGGTGTGTGTCTGGGTAAGGAGCTTCTCCCCGGGGAACCGGGGTCACGGCGGGGTCGGTGTGTGTCTGGGTAAGGGCCCGCTCCCCGGGGAACCGGGGTCACGGCGGGGTCAGTGTGTGTCTGGGTAAGGGCCCGCTCCCCGGGGAACCGGGGTCATGGCGGGGTCGGTGTGTGTCTGGGTAAGGAGCTTCTCCCCGGGGAACCGGGGTCACGGCGGGGTCGGTGTGTGTCTGGGTAAGGGTCCGCTCCCCGGGGAACCGAGGTCACGGGGGGTCGGTGTGTGTCTGGGTAAGGGCCCGCTCCCTGGGGAACCGGGGTCACGGCGGGGTCAGTGTGTGTCTGGGTAAGGAGCTTCTCCCCGGGGAACCGGGGTCACGGGGGGTCGGTGTGTGTCTGGGTAAGGGCCCGCTCCCTGGGGAACCGGGGTCACGGCGGGGTCAGTGTGTGTCTGGGTAAAGAGCTTCTCCCCGGGGAACCGGGGTCACGGCGGGGTCAGTGTGTGTCTGGGTAAGGGCCCGCTCCCCGGGGAACCGGGGTCACGGTGGGGTCAGTGTGTGTCTGGGTAAGGGCCCGCTCCCCGGGGAACCGGTGTCACGGCGGGGTCAGTGTGTGTCTGGGTAAGGAGCTTCTCCCCGGGGAACCGGGGTCACGGCGGGGTCGGTGTGTGTCTGGGTAAGGGCCCGCTCCCCGGGGAACCGGGGTCACGGCGGGGTCGGTGTGTGTCTGGGTAAGGGCCCGCTCCCCGGGGAACCGGGGTCACGGCGGGGTCGGTGTGTGTCTGGGTAAGGGCCCGCTCCCCGGGGAACCGGGGTCACGGCGGGGTCAGTGTGTGTCTGGGTAAGGAGCTTCCCCCGGGGAACCGGGGTCACGGCGGGGTCGGTGTGTGTCTGGGTAAGGGCCCGCTCCCCGGGGAACCGGGGTCACGGCGGGGTCAGTGTGTGTCTGGGTAAGGGCCCGCTCCCCGGGGAACCGGGGTCACGGCGGGGTCAGTGTGTGTCTGGGTAAGGAGCTTCCCCCGGGGAACCGGGGTCACGGCGGGGTCAGTGTGTGTCTGGGTAAGGGCCCGCTCCCCGGGGAACCGGGGTCACGGCGGGGTCGGTGTGTGTCTGGGTAAGGAGCTTCTCCCCGGGGAACCAGGGTCACGGCGGGGTCGGTGTGTGTCTGGGTAAGGGCCCGCTCCCCGGGGAACCGGGGTCACGGCGGGGTCGGTGTGTGTCTGGGTAAGGGCCCGCTCCCCGGGGAACCGGGGTCACGGCGGGGTCGGTGTGTGTCTGGGTAAGGAGCTTCTCCCCGGGGAACCAGGGTCACGGCGGGGTCGGTGTGTGTCTGGGTAAGGAGCTTCTCCCCGGGGAACCGGGGTCACGGCGGGGTCAGTGTGTGTCTGGGTAAGGGCCCGCTCCACGGGGAACCGGGGTCACGGCGGGGTCAGTGTGTGTCTGGGTAAGGGCCCGCTCCCCGGGGAACCGGGGTCACGGCGGGGTCAGTGTGTGTCTGGGTAGGGAGCTTCTCCCCGGGGAACCGGGATCACGGCGGGGTCGGTGTGTGTCTGGGTAAGGGCCCGCTCCCCGGGGAACCGGGATCACGGCGGGGTCGGTGTGTGTCTGGGTAAGGAGCTTCTCCCCGGGGAACCGGGATCACGGCGGGGTCGGTGTGTGTCTGGGTAAGGGCCCGCTCCCCGGGGAACCGGGGTCACGGCGGGGTCAGTGTGTGTCTGGGTAAGGGCCCGCTCCCCGGGGAACCGGGATCACGGCGGGGTCGGTGTGTGTCTGGGTAAGGGCCCGCTCCCCGGGGAACCGGGGTCACGGCGGGGTCAGTGTGTGTCTGGGTAAGGGCCCGCTCCCCGGGGAACCGGGGTCACGGCGGGGTCAGTGTGTGTCTGGGTAAGAGCCCGCTCCCCGGGGAACCGGGGTCACGGCGGGGTCGGTGTGTGTCTGGGTAAGGAGCTTCTCCCCGGGGAACCGGGGTCACGGCGGGGTCGGTGTGTGTCTGGGTAAGGGCCCGCTCCCCGGGGAACCGGGGTCACGGCGGGGTCGGTGTGTGTCTGGGTAAGGAGCTTCTCCCCGGGGAACCGGGGTCACGGCGGGGTCGGTGTGTGTCTGGGTAAGGGCCAGCTCCCCGGGAACCGGGGTCACGGCGGGGTCGGTGTGTGTCTGGGTAAGGGCCCGCTCCCCGGGGAACCGGAGTCACGGCGGGGTCGGTGTGTGTCTGGGTAAGGGCCCGCTCCCCGGGGAACCGGGGTCACGGCGGGGTCAGTGTGTGTCTGGGTAGGGAGCTTCTCCCCGGGGAACCGGGATCACGGCGGGGTCGGTGTGTGTCTGGGTAAGGGCCCGCTCCCCGGGGAACCGGGGTCACGGCGGGGTCAGTGTGTGTCTGGGTAAGGGCCCGCTCCCCGGGGAACCGGGGTCATGACGGGGTCGGTGTGTGTCTGGGTAAGGAGCTTCTCCCCGGGGAACCGGGGTCACGGCGGGGTCGGTGTGTGTCTGGGTAAGGAGCTTCTCCCCGGGGAACCGGGGTCACGGCGGGGTCGGTGTGTGTCTGGGTAAGGGCCCGCTCCCCGGGGAACCGGGGTCACGGCGGGGTCGGTGTGTGTCTGGGTAAGGGCCCGCTCCCCGGGGAACCGGGGTCACGGGGGGTCGGTGTGTGTCTGGGTAAGGGCCCGCTCCCCGGGGAACCGGGGTCACGGCGGGGTCAGTGTGTGTCTGGGTAAGGGCCCGCTCCCTGGGGAACCGGGGTCACGGCGGGGTCAGTGTGTGTCTGGGTAAGGAGCTTCTCCCCGGGGAACCGGGGTCACGGGGGGTCGGTGTGTGTCTGGGTAAGGGCCCGCTCCCTGGGGAACCGGGGTCACGGCGGGGTCAGTGTGTGTCTGGGTAAGGAGCTTCTCCCCGGGGAACCGGGGTCACGGCGGGGTCGGTGTGTGTCTGGGTAAGGGCCCGCTCCCTGGGGAACCGGGGTCACGTCGGGGTCAGTGTGTGTCTGGGTAAGGAGCTTCTCCCCGGGGAACCGGGGTCACGGCGGGGTCAGTGTGTGTCTGGGTAAGGGCCCGCTCCCCGGGGAACCGGGGTCACGGCGGGGTCGGTGTGTGTCTGGGTAAGGGCCCGCTCCCCGGGGAACCGGGGTCACGGCGGGGTCAGTGTGTGTCTGGGTAAGGGCCCGCTCCCTGGGGAACCGGGGTCACGGCGGGCTCAGTGTGTGTCTGGGTAAGGGCCCGCTCCCCGGGGAACCGGGGTCACGGCGGGGTCAGTGTGTGTCTGGGTAAGGAGCTTCTCCCCGGGGAACCGGGGTCACGGCGGGGTCAGTGTGTGTCTGGGTAAGGGCCCGCTCCCTGGGGAACCGGGGTCACGGCGGGGTCAGTGTGTGTCTGGGTAAGGAGCTTCTCCCCGGGGAACCGGGGTCACGGCGGGGTCGGTGTGTGTCTGGGTAAGGGCCCGCTCCCCGGGGAACCGGGGTCACGGCGGGGTCGGTGTGTGTCTGGGTAAGGGCCCGCTCCCTGGGGAACCGGGGTCACGGCGGGGTCGGTGTGTGTCTGGGTAAGGGCCCGCTCCCCGGGGAACCGGGGTCACGGCGGGGTCAGTGTGTGTCTGGGTAAGGGCCCGCTCCCCGGGGAACCGGGGTCACGGCGGGGTCAGTGTGTGTCTGGGTAAGGAGCTTCTCCCCGGGGAACCAGGGTCACGGCGGGGTCAGTGTGTGTCTGGGTAAAGGCCCGCTCCCTGGGGAACCGGGGTCACGGCGGGGTCAGTGTGTGTCTGGGTAAGGGCCCGCTCCCCGGGGAACCGGGGTCACGGCGTTGTCAGTGTGTGTCTGGGTAAGGGCCCGCTCCCTGGGGAACCGGGGTCACGGCGGGGTCGGTGTGTGTCTGGGTAAGGGCCCGCTCCCCGGGGAACCGGGGTCACGGCGGGGTCAGTGTGTGTCTGGGTAAGGAGCTTCTCCCCGGGGAACCGGGGTCACGGCGGGGTCAATGTGTGTCTGGGTAAGGGCCCGCTCCCCGGGGAACCGGGGTCACGGCGGGGTCGGTGTGTGTCTGGGTAAGGGCCCGCTCCCCGGGGAACCGGGGTCACGGCGGGGTCGGTGTGTGTCTGGGTAAGGGCCCGCTCCCCGGGGAACCGGGGTCACGGCGGGGTCGGTGTGTGTCTGGGTAAGGGCCCGCTCCCCGGGGTACCGGGGTCACGGCGGGGTCAGTGTGTGTCTGGGTAAGGAGCTTCTCCCCGGGGAACCGGGGTCACGGCGGGGTCAGTGTGTGTCTGGGTAAGGGCCCGCTCCCCGGGGAACCGGGGTCACGGCGGGGTCGGTGTGTGTCTGGGTAAGGGCCCGCTCCCCGGGGAACCGGGGTCACGGCGGGGTCAGTGTGTGTCTGGGTAAGGAGCTTCTCCCCGGGGAACCGGGGTCACGGCGGGGTCAGTGTGTGTCTGGGTAAGGGCCCGCTCCCCGGGGAACCGGGGTCACGGCGGGGTCAGTGTGTGTCTGGGTAAGGAGCTTCTCCCCGGGGAACCGGGGTCACGGCGGGGTCGGTGTGTGTCTGGGTAAGGGCCCGCTCCCCAGGGAACCGGGGTCACGGCGGGGTCAGTGTGTGTCTGGGTAAGGGCCCGTTCCCCGGGGAACCGGGGTCACGGCGGGGTCAGTGTGTGTCTGGGTAAGGAGCTTCTCCCCGGGGAACCGGGGTCACGGCGGGGTCAGTGTGTGTCTGGGTAAGGGCCCGCTCCCTGGGGAACCGGGGTCACGGCGGGGTCAGTGTGTGTCTGGGTAAGGAGCTTCTCCCCGGGGAACCGGGGTCACGGCGGGGTCAGTGTGTGTCTGGGTAAGGGCCCGCTCCCCGGGGAACCGGGGTCACGGCGGGGTCAGTGTGTGTCTGGGTAAGGGCCCGCTCCCCGGGGAACCGGGGTCACGGCGGGGTCAGTGTGTGTCTGGGTAAGGGCCCGCTCCCTGGGGAACCGGGGTCACGGCGGGGTCGGTGTGTGTCTGGGTAAGGGCCCGCTCCCTGGGGAACCGGGGTCACGGCGGGGTCGGTGTGTGTCTGGGTAAGGGCCCGCTCCCCGGGGAACCGGGGTCACGGCGGGGTCAGTGTGTGTCTGGGTAAGGGCCCGCTCCCCGGGGAACCGGGGTCACGGCGGGGTCAGTGTGTGTCTGGGTAAGGAGCTTCTCCCCGGGGAACCAGGGTCACGGCGGGGTCAGTGTGTGTCTGGGTAAGGGCCCGCTCCCCGGGGAACCGGACTCACGGCGGGGTCAGTGTGTGTCTGGGTTAGGGCCCGTTCCCTGGGGAACCGGGGTCACCGCGGGGTCGGTGTGTGTCTGGGTAAGGGCCCGCTCCCCGGGGAACCGGGGTCACGGCGGGGTCAGTGTGTGTCTGGGTAAGGGCCCGTTCCCTGGGGAACCGGGGTCACGGCGGGGTCGGTGTGTGTCTGGGTAAGGGCCCGCTCCCCGGGGAACCGGGGTCACGGCGGGGTCAGTGTGTGTCTGGGTAAGGAGCTTCTCCCCGGGGAACCGGGGTCACGGCGGGGTCGGTGTGTGTCTGGGTAAGGAGCTTCTCCCCGGGGAACCGGGGTCACGGCGAGGTCAGTGTGTGTCTGGGTAAGGGCCCGCTCCCTGGGGAACCGGGGTCACGGCGGGGTCAGTGTGTGTCTGGGTAAGGGCCCGCTCCCCGGGGAACCGGGGTCACGGCGGGGTCAGTGTGTGTCTGGGTAAGGGCCCGCTCCCTGGGGAACCGGGGTCACGGCGGGGTCGGTGTGTGTCTGGGTAAGGGCCCGCTCCCTGGGGAACCGGGGTCACGGCGGGGTCGGTGTGTGTCTGGGTAAGGGCCCGCTCCCCGGGGAACCGGGGTCATGGCGGGGTCAGTGTGTGTCTGGGTAAGGAGCTTCTCCCCGGGGAACCGGGGTCACGGCGGGGTCAGTGTGTGTCTGGGTAAGGGCCCGCTCCCCGGGGAACCGGGGTCACGGCGGGGTCAGTGTGTGTCTGGGAAAGGAGCTTCTCCCCGGGGAACCGGGGTCACGGTGGGGTCAGTGTGTGTCTGGGTAAGGGCCCGCTCCCTGGGGAACCGGGGTCACGGCGGGGCAGTGTGTGTCTGGGTAAGGGCCCGCTCCCCGGGGAACCGGGGTCACGGCGGGGTCAGTGTGTGTCTGGGTAAGGGCCCGCTCCCCGGGGAACCGGGGTCACGGCGGGGTCAGTGTGTGTCTGGGTAAGGGCCCGCTCCCCGGGGAACCGGGGTCACGGCGGGGTCAGTGTGTGTCTGGGTAAGGGCCCGCTCCCCGGGGAACCGGGGTCACGGCGGGGTCAGTGTGTGTCTGGGTAAGGGCCCGCTCCCCGGGGAACCGGGGTCACGGCGGGGTCAGTGTGTGTCTGGGTAAGGAGCTTCTCCCCGGGGAACCGGGGTCACGGCGGGGTCAGTGTGTGTCTGGGTAAGGGCCCGCTCCCCGGGGAACCGGGGTCACGGCGGGGTCGGTGTGTGTCTGGGTAATGGCCCGCTCCCCGGGGAACCGGGGTCACGGCGGGGTCAGTGTGTGTCTGGGTAAGGGCCCGCTCCCCGGGGAACCGGGGTCACGGCGGGGTCAGTGTGTGTCTGGGTAAGGGCCCGCTCCCTGGGGAACCGGGGTCACGGCGGGGTCAGTGTGTGTCTGGGTAAGGAGCTTCTCCCCGGGGAACCGGGGTCACGGCGGGGTCGGTGTGTGTCTGGGTAAGGGCCCGCTCCCCGGGGAACCGGGGTCACGGCGGGGTCAGTGTGTGTCTGGGTAAGGGCCCGCTCCCCGGGGAACCGGGGTCACGGCGGGGTCGGTGTGTGTCTGGGTAAGGGCCCGCTCCCCGGGGAACCGGGATCACGGTGGGGTCAGTGTGTGTCTGGGTAAGGAGCTTCTCCCCGGGGAACCGGGGTCACGGCTGGGTCAGTGTGTGTCTGGGTAAGGGCCCGCTCCCCGGGGAACCGGGGTCACGGCGGGGTCGGTGTGTGTCTGGGTAAGGGCCCGCTCCCCGGGGAACCGGGGTCACGGCGGGGTCGGTGTGTGTCTGGGTAAGGGCCCGCTCCCCGGGGAACCGGGGTCACGGTGGGGTCGGTGTGTGTCTGGGTAAGGGCCCGCTCTCCGGGGAACCGGGGTCACGGCGGGGTCAGTGTGTGTCTGGGTAAGGGCCCGCTCCCCGGGGAACCGGGGTCACGGCGGGGTCGGTGTCTGGGTAAGGGCCCGCTCCCCGGGGAACCGGGGTCACGGCGGGGTCAGTGTGTGTCTGGGTAAGGGCCCGCTCCCCGGGGAACCGGGGTCACGGCGGGGTCAGTGTGTGTCTGGGTAAGGGCCCGCTCCCCGGGGAACCGGGGTCACGGCGGGGTCAGTGTGTGTCTGGGTAAGGGCCCGCTCCCCGGGGAACCGGGATCACGGCGGGGTCGGTGTGTGTCTGGGTAAGGGCCCGCTCCCCGGGGAACCGGGGTCACGGCGGGGTCAGTGTGTGTCTGGGTAAGGGCCCGCTCCCCGGGGAACCGGGGTCACGGCGGGGTCAGTGTGTGTCTGGGTAAGAGCCCGCTCCCCGGGGAACCGGGGTCACGGCGGGGTCGGTGTGTGTCTGGGTAAGGAGCTTCTCCCCGGGGAACCGGGGTCACGGCGGGGTCGGTGTGTGTCTGGGTAAGGGCCCGCTCCCCGGGGAACCGGGGTCACGGCGGGGTCGGTGTGTGTCTGGGTAAGGAGCTTCTCCCCGGGGAACCGGGGTCACGGCGGGGTCGGTGTGTGTCTGGGTAAGGAGCTTCTCCCCGGGGAACCGGGGTCACGGCGGGGTCAGTGTGTGTCTGGGTAAGGGCCCGCTCCACGGGGAACCGGGGTCACGGCGGGGTCAGTGTGTGTCTGGGTAAGGGCCCGCTCCCCGGGGAACCGGGGTCACGGCGGGGTCGGTGTGTGTCTGGGTAAGGGCCAGCTCCCCGGGAACCGGGGTCACGGCGGGGTCGGTGTGTGTCTGGGTAAGGGCCCGCTCCCCGGGGAACCGGGGTCACGGCGGGGTCGGTGTGTGTCTGGGTAAGGGCCCGCTCCCCGGGGAACCGGGGTCATGGCGGGGTCAGTGTGTGTCTGGGTAGGGAGCTTCTCCCCGGGGAACCGGGATCACGGCGGGGTCGGTGTATGTCTGGGTAAGGGCCCGCTCCCCGGGGAACCGTGGTCACGGCGGGGTCAGTGTGTGTCTGGGTAAGGGCCCGCTCCCCGGGGAACCAGGGTCACGGCGGGGTCAGTGTGTGTCTGGGTAAGGAGCTTCCCCCGGGGAACCGGGGTCACGGCGGGGTCGGTGTGTGTCTGGGTAAGGGCCCGCTCCCCGGGGAACCGGGGTCACGGCGGGGTCAGTGTGTGTCTGGGTAAGGGCCCGCTCCCCGGGGAACCGGGGTCATGGCGGGGTCGGTGTGTGTCTGGGTAAGGAGCTTCTCCCCGGGGAACCGGGGTCGGTGTGTGTCTGGGTAAGGAGCTTCTCCCCGGGGAACCGGGGTCACGGCGGGGTCGGTGTGTGTCTGGGTAAGGGCCCGCTCCCCGGGGAACCGGGGTCACGGCGGGGTCGGTGTGTGTCTGGGTAAGGGCCCGCTCCCCGGGGAACCGGGGTCACGGGGGGTCGGTGTGTGTCTGGGTAAGGGCCCGCTCCCCGGGGAACCGGGGTCACGGCGGGGTCAGTGTGTGTCTGGGTAAGGGCCCGCTCCCCGGGGAACCGGGGTCACGGGGGGTCGGTGTGTGTCTGGGTAAGGGCCCGCTCCCTGGGGAACCGGGGTCACGGCGGGGTCAGTGTGTGTCTGGGTAAGGAGCTTCTCCCCGGGGAACCGGGGTCACGGGGGGTCGGTGTGTGTCTGGGTAAGGGCTCGCTCCCTGGGGAACCGGGGTCACGGCGGGGTCAGTGTGTGTCTGGGTAAGGAGCTTCTCCCCGGGGAACCGGGGTCACGGCGGGGTCGGTGTGTGTCTGGGTAAGGGCCCGCTCCCTGGGGAACCGGGGTCACGGCGGGGTCAGTGTGTGTCTGGGTAAGGAGCTTCTCCCCGGGGAACCGGGGTCACGGCGGGGTCAGTGTGTGTCTGGGTAAGGGCCCGCTCCCCGGGGAACCGGGGTCACGGCGGGGTCGGTGTGTGTCTGGGTAAGGGCCCGCTCCCCGGGGAACCGGGGTCACGGCGGGGTCAGTGTGTGTCTGGGTAAGGGCCCGCTCCCTGGGGAACCGGGGTCACGGCGGGCTCAGTGTGTGTCTGGGTAAGGGCCCGCTCCCCGGGGAACCGGGGTCACGGCGGGGTCAGTGTGTGTCTGGGTAAGGAGCTTCTCCCCGGGGAACCGGGGTCACGGCGGGGTCAGTGTGTGTCTGGGTAAGGGCCCGCTCCCTGGGGAACCGGGGTCACGGCGGGGTCAGTGTGTGTCTGGGTAAGGAGCTTCTCCCCGGGGAACCGGGGTCACGGCGGGGTCGGTGTGTGTCTGGGTAAGGGCCCGCTCCCCGGGGAACCGGGGTCACGGCGGGGTCGGTGTGTGTCTGGGTAAGGGCCCGCTCCCTGGGGAACCGGGGTCACGGCGGGGTCGGTGTGTGTCTGGGTAACGGCCCGCTCCCCGGGGAACCGGGGTCACGGCGGGGTCAGTGTGTGTCTGGGTAAGGGCCCGCTCCCCGGGGAACCGGGGTCACGGCGGGGTCAGTGTGTGTCTGGGTAAGGAGCTTCTCCCCGGGGAACCAGGGTCACGGCGGGGTCAGTGTGTGTCTGGGTAAGGGCCCGCTCCCTGGGGAACCGGGGTCACGGCGGGGTCAGTGTGTGTCTGGGTAAGGGCCCGCTCCCCGGGGAACCGGGGTCACGGCGGGGTCAGTGTGTGTCTGGGTAAGGGCCCGCTCCCCGGGGAACCGGGGTCACGGCGGGGTCAGTGTGTGTCTGGGTAAGGGCCCGCTCCCCGGGGAACCGGGATCACGGCGGGGTCGGTGTGTGTCTGGGTAAGGGCCCGCTCCCCGGGGAACCGGGGTCACGGCGGGGTCAGTGTGTGTCTGGGTAAGGGCCCGCTCCCCGGGGAACCGGGGTCACGGCGGGGTCAGTGTGTGTCTGGGTAAGAGCCCGCTCCCCGGGGAACCGGGGTCACGGCGGGGTCGGTGTGTGTCTGGGTAAGGAGCTTCTCCCCGGGGAACCGGGGTCACGGCGGGGTCGGTGTGTGTCTGGGTAAGGGCCCGCTCCCCGGGGAACCGGGGTCACGGCGGGGTCGGTGTGTGTCTGGGTAAGGAGCTTCTCCCCGGGGAACCGGGGTCACGGCGGGGTCGGTGTGTGTCTGGGTAAGGAGCTTCTCCCCGGGGAACCGGGGTCACGGCGGGGTCAGTGTGTGTCTGGGTAAGGGCCCGCTCCACGGGGAACCAGGGTCACGGCGGGGTCAGTGTGTGTCTGGGTAAGGGCCCGCTCCCCGGGGAACCGGGGTCACGGCGGGGTCGGTGTGTGTCTGGGTAAGGGCCAGCTCCCCGGGAACCGGGGTCACGGCGGGGTCGGTGTGTGTCTGGGTAAGGGCCCGCTCCCCGGGGAACCGGGGTCACGGCGGGGTCGGTGTGTGTCTGGGTAAGGGCCCGCTCCCCGGGGAACCGGGGTCACGGCGGGGTCAGTGTGTGTCTGGGTAGGGAGCTTCTCCCCGGGGAACCAGGATCACGGCGGGGTCGGTGTGTGTCTGGGTAAGGGCCCGCTCCCCGGGGAACCGGGGTCATGGCGGGGTCGGTGTGTGTCTGGGTAAGGAGCTTCTCCCCGGGGAACCGGGGTCACGGCGGGGTCGGTGTGTGTCTGGGTAAGGGCCCGCTCCCCGGGGAACCGGGGTCACGGCGGTGTCGGTGTGTGTCTGGGTAAGGGCCCGCTCCCCGGGGAACCGGGGTCACGGCGGGGTCAGTGTGTGTCTGGGTAAGGGCCCGCTCCCCGGGGAACCGGGGTCACGGCGGGGTCGGTGTGTGTCTGGGTAAGGGCCCGCTCCCCGGGGAACCGGGGTCACGGTGGGGTCGGTGTGTGTCTGGGTAAGGGCCCGCTCCCCGGGGAACCGGGGTCACGGCGGGGTCGGTGTGTGTCTGGGTAAGGAGCTTCACCCCGGGGAACCGGGGTCACGGCGGGGTCGGTGTGTGTCTGGGTAAGGAGCTTCTCCCCGGGGAACCGGGGTCACGGCGGGGTCAGTGTGTGTCTGGGTAGGGAGCTTCTCCCCGGGGAACCGGGATCACGGCGGGGTCGGTGTGTGTCTGGGTAAGGGCCCGCTCCCCGGGGAACCGGGGTCACGGCGGGGTCAGTGTGTGTCTGGGTAAGGGCCCGCTCCCCGGGGAACCGGGGTCATGGCGGGGTCGGTGTGTGTCTGGGTAAGGAGCTTCTCCCCGGGGAACCGGGGTCACGGCGGGGTCGGTGTGTGTCTGGGTAAGGAGCTTCTCCCCGGGGAACCGGGGTCACGGCGGGGTCGGTGTGTGTCTGGGTAAGGGTCCGCTCCCCGGGGAACCGAGGTCACGGGGGGTCGGTGTGTGTCTGGGTAAGGGCCCGCTCCCTGGGGAACCGGGGTCACGGCGGGGTCAGTGTGTGTCTGGGTAAGGAGCTTCTCCCCGGGGAACCGGGGTCACGGGGGGTCGGTGTGTGTCTGGGTAAGGGCCCGCTCCCTGGGGAACCGGGGTCACGGCGGGGTCAGTGTGTGTCTGGGTAAAGAGCTTCTCCCCGGGGAACCGGGGTCACGGTGGGGTCAGTGTGTGTCTGGGTAAGGGCCCGCTCCCCGGGGAACCGGGGTCACGGCGGGGTTGGTGTGTGTCTGGGTAAGGGCCCGCTCCCCGGGGAACCAGGGTCACGGCGGGGTCAGTGTGTGTCTGGGTAAGGAGCTTCCCTCGGGGAACCGGGGTCACGGCGGGGTCAGTGTGTGTCTGGGTAAGGGCCCGCTCCCCGGGGAACCGGGGTCACGGCGGGGTCAGTGTGTGTCTGGGTAAGGGCCCGCTCCCCGGGGAACCGGGGTCACGGCGGGGTCAGTGTGTGTCTGGGTAAGGAGCTTCCCCCGGGGAACCGGGGTCACGGCGGGGTCAGTGTGTGTCTGGGTAAGGGCCCGCTCCCCGGGGAACCGGGATCACGGCGGGGTCGGTGTGTGTCTGGGTAAGGGCCCGCTCCCCGGGGAACCGGGGTCACGGCGGGGTCAGTGTGTGTCTGGGTAAGGAGCTTCTCCCCGGGGAACCGGGGTCACGGCGGGGTCAGTGTGTGTCTGGGTAAGGGCCCGCTCCCCGGGGAACCGGGGTCACGGCGGGGTCAGTGTGTGTCTGGGTAGGGAGCTTCTCCCCGGGGAACCGGGATCACGGCGGGGTCGGTGTGTGTCTGGGTAAGGGCCCGCTCCCCGGGGAACCGGGGTCACGGCGGGGTCAGTGTGTGTCTGGGTAAGGGCCCGCTCCCCGGGGAACCGGGATCACGGCGGGGTCGGTGTGTGTCTGGGTAAGGGCCCGCTCCCCGGGGAACCGGGGTCACGGCGGGGTCAGTGTGTGTCTGGGTAAGGGCCCGCTCCCCGGGGAACCGGGGTCACGGCGGGGTCAGTGTGTGTCTGGGTAAGAGCCCGCTCCCCGGGGAACCGGGGTCACGGCGGGGTCGGTGTGTGTCTGGGTAAGGAGCTTCTCCCCGGGGAACCGGGGTCACGGCGGGGTCGGTGTGTGTCTGGGTAAGGGCCCGCTCCCCGGGGAACCGGGGTCACGGCGGGGTCGGTGTGTGTCTGGGTAAGGAGCTTCTCCCCGGGGAACCGGGGTCACGGCGGGGTCGGTGTGTGTCTGGGTAAGGGCCAGCTCCCCGGGAACCGGGGTCACGGCGGGGTCGGTGTGTGTCTGGGTAAGGGCCCGCTCCCCGGGGAACCGGGGTCACGGCGGGGTCGGTGTGTGTCTGGGTAAGGGCCCGCTCCCCGGGGAACCGGGGTCACGGCGGGGTCAGTGTGTGTCTGGGTAGGGAGCTTCTCCCCGGGGAACCGGGATCACGGCGGGGTCGGTGTGTGTCTGGGTAAGGGCCCGCTCCCCGGGGAACCGGGGTCACGGCGGGGTCAGTGTGTGTCTGGGTAGGGAGCTTCTCCCCGGGGAACTGGGATCACGGCGGGGTCGGTGTGTGTCTGGGTAAGGGCCCGCTCCCCGGGGAACCGGGGTCACGGCGGGGTCAGTGTGTGTCTGGGTAAGGGCCCGCTCCCCGGGGAACCGGGGTCATGGCGGGGTCGGTGTGTGTCTGGGTAAGGAGCTTCTCCCCGGGGAACCGGGGTCACGGCGGGGTCGGTGTGTGTCTGGGTAAGGAGCTTCTCCCCGGGGAACCGGGGTCACGGCGGGGTCGGTGTGTGTCTGGGTAAGGGCCCGCTCCCCGGGGAACCGGGGTCACGGCGGGGTCGGTGTGTGTCTGGGTAAGGGCCCGCTCCCCGGGGAACCGGGGTCACGGGGGGTCGGTGTGTGTCTGGGTAAGGGCCCGCTCCCCGGGGAACCGGGGTCACGGCGGGGTCGGTGTGTGTCTGGGTAAGGGCCCGCTCCCCGGGGAACCGGGGTCACGGGGGGTCGGTGTGTGTCTGGGTAAGGGCCCGCTCCCTGGGGAACCGGGGTCACGGCGGGGTCAGTGTGTGTCTGGGTAAGGAGCTTCTCCCCGGGGAACCGGGGTCACGGGGGGTCGGTGTGTGTCTGGGTAAGGGCCCGCTCCCTGGGGAACCGGGGTCACGGCGGGGTCAGTGTGTGTCTGGGTAAGGAGCTTCTCCCCGGGGAACCGGGGTCACGGCGGGGTCGGTGTGTGTCTGGGTAAGGGCCCGCTCCCTGGGGAACCGGGGTCACGGCGGGGTCAGTGTGTGTCTGGGTAAGGAGCTTCTCCCCGGGGAACCGGGGTCACGGCGGGGTCAGTGTGTGTCTGGGTAAGGGCCCGCTCCCCGGGGAACCGGGGTCACGGCGGGGTCGGTGTGTGTCTGGGTAAGGGCCCGCTCCCCGGGGAACCGGGGTCACGGCGGGGTCAGTGTGTGTCTGGGTAAGGGCCCGCTCCCTGGGGAACCGGGGTCACGGCGGGCTCAGTGTGTGTCTGGGTAAGGGCCCGCTCCCCGGGGAACCGGGGTCACGGCGGGGTCAGTGTGTGTCTGGGTAAGGAGCTTCTCCCCGGGGAACCGGGGTCACGGCGGGGTCAGTGTGTGTCTGGGTAAGGGCCCGCTCCCTGGGGAACCGGGGTCACGGCGGGGTCAGTGTGTGTCTGGGTAAGGAGCTTCTCCCCGGGGAACCGGGGTCACGGCGGGGTCGGTGTGTGTCTGGGTAAGGGCCCGCTCCCCGGGGAACCGGGGTCACGGCGGGGTCGGTGTGTGTCTGGGTAAGGGCCCGCTCCCCGGGGAACCGGGGTCACGGCGGGGTCGGTGTGTGTCTGGGTAAGGGCCCGCTCCCCGGGGAACCTGGGTCACGGCGGGGTCAGTGTGTGTCTGGGTAAGGGCCCGCTCCCCGGGGAACCGGGGTCACGGCGGGGTCAGTGTGTGTCTGGGTAAGGAGCTTCTCCCCGGGGAACCAGGGTCACGGCGGGGTCAGTGTGTGTCTGGGTAAGGGCCCGCTCCCTGGGGAACCGGTGTCACGGCGGGGTCAGTGTGTGTCTGGGTAAGGGCCCGCTCCCTGGGGAACCGGGGTCACGGCGGGGTCAGTGTGTGTCTGGGTAAGGAGCTTCTCCCCGGGGAACCGGGGTCACGGCGGGGTCGGTGTGTGTCTGGGTAAGGGCCCGCTCCCTGGGGAACCGGGGTCACGGCGGGGTCAGTGTGTGTCTGGGTAAGGAGCTTCTCCCCGGGGAACCGGGGTCACGGCGGGGTCAGTGTGTGTCTGGGTAAGGGCCCGCTCCCCGGGGAACCGGGGTCACGGCGGGGTCGGTGTGTGTCTGGGTAAGGGCCCGCTCCCCGGGGAACCGGGGTCACGGCGGGGTCAGTGTGTGTCTGGGTAAGGGCCCGCTCCCTGGGGAACCGGGGTCACGGCGGGCTCAGTGTGTGTCTGGGTAAGGGCCCGCTCCCCGGGGAACCGGGGTCACGGCGGGGTCAGTGTGTGTCTGGGTAAGGAGCTTCTCCCCGGGGAACCGGGGTCACGGCGGGGTCAGTGTGTGTCTGGGTAAGGGCCCGCTCCCTGGGGAACCGGGGTCACGGCGGGGTCAGTGTGTGTCTGGGTAAGGAGCTTCTCCCCGGGGAACCGGGGTCACGGCGGGGTCGGTGTGTGTCTGGGTAAGGGCCCGCTCCCCGGGGAACCGGGGTCACGGCGGGGTCGGTGTGTGTCTGGGTAAGGGCCCGCTTCCTGGGGAACCGGGGTCACGGCGGGGTCGGTGTGTGTCTGGGTAAGGGCCCGCTCCCCGGGGAACCGGGGTCACGGCGGGGTCAGTGTGTGTCTGGGTAAGGGCCCGCTCCCCGGGGAACCGGGGTCACGGCGGGGTCAGTGTGTGTCTGGGTAAGGAGCTTCTCCCCGGGGAACCAGGGTCACGGCGGGGTCAGTGTGTGTCTGGGTAAGGGCCCGCTCCCTGGGGAACCGGTGTCACGGCGGGGTCAGTGTGTGTCTGGGTAAGGGCCCGCTCCCCGGGGAACCGGGGTCACGGCGGGGTCAGTGTGTGTCTGGGTAAGGGCCCGCTCCCTGGGGAACCGGGGTCACGGCGGGGTCGGTGTGTGTCTGGGTAAGGGCCCGCTCCCCGGGGAACCGGGGTCACGGCGGGGTCAGTGTGTGTCTGGGTAAGGAGCTTCTCCCCGGGGAACCGGGGTCACGGCGGGGTCAGTGTGTGTCTGGGTAAGGGCCCGCTCCCCGGGGAACCGGGGTCACGGTGGGGTCGGTGTGTGTCTGGGTAAGGGCCCGCTCCCCGGGGAACCGGGGTCACGGCGGGGTCGGTGTGTGTCTGGGTAAGGAGCTTCTCCCCGGGGAACCGGGGTCACGGCGGGGTCGGTGTGTGTCTGGGTAAGGGCCCGCTCCCCGGGGAACCGGGGTCACGGCGGGGTCAGTGTGTGTCTGGGTAAGGAGCTTCTCCCCGGGGAACCGGGGTCACGGCGGGGTCGGTGTGTGTCTGGGTAAGGGCCCGCTCCCCAGGGAACCGGGGTCACGGCGGGGTCAGTGTGTGTCTGGGTAAGGGCCCGTTCCCCGGGGAACCGGGGTCACGGCGGGGTCAGTGTGTGTCTGGGTAAGGGCCCGCTCCCTGGGGAACCGGGGTCACGGCGGGGTCAGTGTGTGTCTGGGTAAGGAGCTTCTCCCCGGGGAACCGGGGTCACGGCGGGGTCAGTGTGTGTCTGGGTAAGGGCCCGCTCCCCGGGGAACCGGGGTCACGGCGGGGTCAGTGTGTGTCTGGGTAAGGGCCCGCTCCCCGGGGAACCGGGGTCACGGCGGGGTCAGTGTGTGTCTGGGTAAGGGCCCGCTCCCTGGGGAACCGGGGTCACGGCGGGGTCGGTGTGTGTCTGGGTAAGGGCCCGCTCCCTGGGGAACCGGGGTCACGGCGGGGTCGGTGTGTGTCTGGGTAAGGGCCCGCTCCCCGGGGAACCGGGGTCACGGCGGGGTCAGTGTGTGTCTGGGTAAGGAGCTTCTCCCCGGGGAACCAGGGTCACGGCGGGGTCAGTGTGTGTCTGGGTAAGGAGCTTCTACCCGGGGAACCAGGGTCACGGCGGGGTCAGTGTGTGTCTGGGTAAGGGCCCGCTCCCTGGGGAACCGGATCACGGCGGGGTCAGTGTGTGTCTGGGTAAGGGCCCGCTCCCCGGGGAACCGGGGTCACGGCGGGGTCAGTGTGTGTCTGGGTAAGGGCCCGTTCCCTGGGGAACCGGGGTCACGGCGGGGTCGGTGTGTGTCTGGGTAAGGGCCCGCTCCCCGGGGAACCGGGGTCACGGCGGGGTCAGTGTGTGTCTGGGTAAGGGCCCGTTCCCTGGGGAACCGGGGTCACGGCGGGGTCGGTGTGTGTCTGGGTAAGGGCCCGCTCCCCGGGGAACCGGGGTCACGGCGGGGTCGGTGTGTGTCTGGGTAAGGGCCCGCTCCCCGGGGAACCGGGGTCACGGCGGGGTCAGTGTGTGTCTGGGTAAGGAGCTTCTCCCAGGGGAACCGGGGTCACGGCGGGGTCAGTGTGTGTCTGGGTAAGGGCCCGCTCCCCGGGGAACCGGGGTCACGGCGGGGTCGGTGTGTGTCTGGGTAAGGGCCCGCTCCCCGGGGAACCGGGGTCACGGCGGGGTCGGTGTGTGTCTGGGTAAGGGCCCGCTCCCCGGGGAACCGGGGTCACGGCGGGGTCGGTGTGTGTCTGGGTAAGGGCCCGCTCCCCGGGGTACCGGGGTCACGGCGGGGTCAGTGTGTGTCTGGGTAAGGAGCTTCTCCCCGGGGAACCGGGGTCACGGCGGGGTCAGTGTGTGTCTGGGTAAGGGCCCGCTCCCCGGGGAACCGGGGTCACGGCGGGGTCGGTGTGTGTCTGGGTAAGGGCCCGCTCCCCGGGGAACCGGGGTCACGGCGGGGTCAGTGTGTGTCTGGGTAAGGAGCTTCTCCCCGGGGAACCGGGGTCACGGCGGGGTCAGTGTGTGTCTGGGTAAGGGCCCGCTCCCCGGGGAACCGGGGTCACGGCGGGGTCAGTGTGTGTCTGGGTAAGGAGCTTCTCCCCGGGGAACCGGGGTCACGGCGGGGTCGGTGTGTGTCTGGGTAAGGGCCCGCTCCCCAGGGAACCGGGGTCACGGCGGGGTCAGTGTGTGTCTGGGTAAGGGCCCGTTCCCCGGGGAACCGGGGTCACGGCGGGGTCAGTGTGTGTCTGGGTAAGGAGCTTCTCCCCGGGGAACCGGGGTCACGGCGGGGTCAGTGTGTGTCTGGGTAAGGGCCCGCTCCATGGGGAACCGGGGTCACGGCGGGGTCAGTGTGTGTCTGGGTAAGGAGCTTCTCCCCGGGGAACCGGGGTCACGGCGGGGTCAGTGTGTGTCTGGGTAAGGGCCCGCTCCCCGGGGAACCGGGGTCACGGCGGGGTCATTGTGTGTCTGGGTAAGGGCCCGCTCCCCGGGGAACCGGGGTCACGGCGGGGTCAGTGTGTGTCTGGGTAAGGGCCCGCTCCCTGGGGAACCGGGGTCACGGCGGGGTCGGTGTGTGTCTGGGTAAGGGCCCGCTCCCTGGGGAACCGGGGTCACGGCGGGGTCGGTGTGTGTCTGGGTAAGGGCCCGCTCCCCGGGGAACCGGGGTCACGGCGGGGTCAGTGTGTGTCTGGGTAAGGAGCTTCTCCCCGGGGAACCAGGGTCACGGCGGGGTCAGTGTGTGTCTGGGTAAGGAGCTTCTCCCCGGGGAACCAGGGTCACGGCGGGGTCAGTGTGTGTCTGGGTAAGGAGCTTCTCCCCGGGGAACCGGGGTCACGGCGGGGTCAGTGTGTGTCTGGGTAAGGGCCCGCTCCCCGGGGAACCGGGGTCACGGCGGGGTCAGTGTGTGTCTGGGTAAGGGCCCGTTCCCTGGGGAACCGGGGTCACGGCGGGGTCGGTGTGTGTCTGGGTAAGGGCCCGCTCCCCGGGGAACCGGGCTCACGGCGGGGTCAGTGTGTGTCTGGGTAAGGGCCCGTTCCCTGGGGAACCGGGGTCACCGCGGGGTCGGTGTGTGTCTGGGTAAGGGCCCGCTCCCCGGGGAACCGGGGTCACGGCGGGGTCAGTGTGTGTCTGGGTAAGGGCCCGTTCCCTGGGGAACCGGGGTCACGGCGGGGTCGGTGTGTGTCTGGGTAAGGGCCCGCTCCCCGGGGAACCGGGGTCACGGCGGGGTCAGTGTGTGTCTGGGTAAGGAGCTTCTCCCCGGGGAACCGGGGTCACGGCGGGGTCGGTGTGTGTCTGGGTAAGGAGCTTCTCCCCGGGGAACCGGGGTCACGGCGAGGTCAGTGTGTGTCTGGGTAAGGGCCCGCTCCCTGGGGAACCGGGGTCACGGCGGGGTCAGTGTGTGTCTGGGTAAGGGCCCGCTCCCTGGGGAACCGGGGTCACGGCGGGGTCGGTGTGTGTCTGGGTAAGGGCCCGCTCCCTGGGGAACCGGGGTCACGGCGGGGTCAGTGTGTGTCTGGGTAAGGGCCCGCTCCCTGGGGAACCGGGGTCACGGCGGGGTCGGTGTGTGTCTGGGTAAGGGCCCGCTCCCTGGGGAACCGGGGTCACGGCGGGGTCGGTGTGTGTCTGGGTAAGGGCCCGCTCCCCGGGGAACCGGGGTCATGGCGGGGTCAGTGTGTGTCTGGGTAAGGAGCTTCTCCCCGGGGAACCGGGGTCACGGCGGGGTCAGTGTGTGTCTGGGTAAGGGCCCGCTCCCCGGGGATCCGGGGTCACGGCGGGGTCAGTGTGTGTCTGGGTAAGGAGCTTCTCCCCGGGGAACCGGGGTCACGGCGGGGTCAGTGTGTGTCTGGGTAAGGGCCCGCTCCCTGGGGAACCGGGGTCACGGCGGGGCAGTGTGTGTCTGGGTAAGGGCCCGCTCCCCGGGGAACCGGGCTCACGGCGGGGTCAGTGTGTGTCTGGGTAAGGGCCCGTTCCCTGGGGAACCGGGGTCACCGCGGGGTCGGTGTGTGTCTGGGTAAGGGCCCGCTCCCCGGGGAACCGGGGTCACGGCGGGGTCAGTGTGTGTCTGGGTAAGGGCCCGTTCCCTGGGGAACCGGGGTCACGGCGGGGTCGGTGTGTGTCTGGGTAAGGGCCCGCTCCCCGGGGAACCGGGGTCATGGCGGGGTCGGTGTGTGTCTGGGTAAGGGCCCGCTCCCCGGGGAACCGGGGTCACGGCGGGGTCAGTGTGTGTCTGGGTAAGGAGCTTCTCCCCGGGGAACCGGGGTCACGGCGGGGTCAGTGTGTGTCTGGGTAAGGGCCCGCTCCCCGGGGAACCGGGGTCACGGCGGGGTCGGTGTGTGTCTGGGTAAGGGCCCGCTCCCCGGGGAACCGGGGTCACGGCGAGGTCATTGTGTGTCTGGGTAAGGGCCCGCTCCCCGGGGAACCGGGGTCACGGCGGGGTCAGTGTGTGTCTGGGTAAGGGCCCGCTCCCTGGGGAACCGGGGTCACGGCGGGGTCGGTGTGTGTCTGGGTAAGGGCCCGCTCCCTGGGGAACCGGGGTCACGGCGGGGTCGGTGTGTGTCTGGGTAAGGGCCCGCTCCCCGGGGAACCGGGGTCACGGCGGGGTCAGTGTGTGTCTGGGTAAGGAGCTTCTCCCCGGGGAACCAGGGTCACGGCGGGGTCAGTGTGTGTCTGGGTAAGGAGCTTCTCCCCGGGGAACCAGGGTCACGGCGGGGTCAGTGTGTGTCTGGGTAAGGGCCCGCTCCCTGGGGAACCGGATCACGGCGGGGTCAGTGTGTGTCTGGGTAAGGGCCCGTTCCCTGGGGAACCGGGGTCACGGCGGGGTCGGTGTGTGTCTGGGTAAGGGCCCGCTCCCCGGGGAACCGGGCTCACGGCGGGGTCAGTGTGTGTCTGGGTAAGGGCCCGTTCCCTGGGGAACCGGGGTCACCGCGGGGTCGGTGTGTGTCTGGGTAAGGGCCCGCTCCCCGGGGAACCGGGGTCACGGCGGGGTCAGTGTGTGTCTGGGTAAGGGCCCGTTCCCTGGGGAACCGGGGTCACGGCGGGGTCGGTGTGTGTCTGGGTAAGGGCCCGCTCCCCGGGGAACCGGGGTCACGGCGGGGTCAGTGTGTGTCTGGGTAAGGAGCTTCTCCCCGGGGAACCGGGGTCACGGCGGGGTCAGTGTGTGTCTGGGTAAGGAGCTTCTCCCCGGGGAACCGGGGTCACGGCGGGGTCGGTGTGTGTCTGGGTAAGGAGCTTCTCCCCGGGGAACCGGGGTCACGGCGAGGTCAGTGTGTGTCTGGGTAAGGGCCCGCTCCCTGGGGAACCGGGGTCACGGCGGGGTCAGTGTGTGTCTGGGTAAGGGCCCGCTCCCTGGGGAACCGGGGTCACGGCGGGGTCAGTGTGTGTCTGGGTAAGGGCCCGCTCCCTGGGGAACCGGGGTCACGGCGGGGTCGGTGTGTGTCTGGGTAAGGGCCCGCTCCCTGGGGAACCGGGGTCACGGCGGGGTCAGTGTGTGTCTGGGTAAGGGCCCGCTCCCTGGGGAACCGGGGTCACGGCGGGGTCGGTGTGTGTCTGGGTAAGGGCCCGCTCCCTGGGGAACCGGGGTCACGGCGGGGTCGGTGTGTGTCTGGGTAAGGGCCCGCTCCCCGGGGAACCGGGGTCATGGCGGGGTCAGTGTGTGTCTGGGTAAGGAGCTTCTCCCCGGGGAACCGGGGTCACGGCGGGGTCAGTGTGTGTCTGGGTAAGGGCCCGCTCCCCGGGGATCCGGGGTCACGGCGGGGTCAGTGTGTGTCTGGGTAAGGAGCTTCTCCCCGGGGAACCGGGGTCACGGCGGGGTCAGTGTGTGTCTGGGTAAGGGCCCGCTCCCTGGGGAACCGGGGTCACGGCGGGGTCAGTGTGTGTCTGGGTAAGGGCCCGCTCCCCGGGGAACCGGGCTCACGGCGGGGTCAGTGTGTGTCTGGGTAAGGGCCCGTTCCCTGGGGAACCGGGGTCACCGCGGGGTCGGTGTGTGTCTGGGTAAGGGCCCGCTCCCCGGGGAACCGGGGTCACGGCGGGGTCAGTGTGTGTCTGGGTAAGGGCCCGTTCCCTGGGGAACCGGGGTCACGGCGGGGTCGGTGTGTGTCTGGGTAAGGGCCCGCTCCCCGGGGAACCGGGGTCATGGCGGGGTCGGTGTGTGTCTGGGTAAGGGCCCGCTCCCCGGGGAACCGGGGTCACGGCGGGGTCAGTGTGTGTCTGGGTAAGGAGCTTCTCCCCGGGGAACCGGGGTCACGGCGGGGTCAGTGTGTGTCTGGGTAAGGGCCCGCTCCCCGGGGAACCGGGGTCACGGCGGGGTCGGTGTGTGTCTGGGTAAGGGCCCGCTCCCCGGGGAACCGGGGTCACGGCGGGGTCGGTGTGTGTCTGGGTAAGGGCCCGCTCCCCGGGGAACCGGGGTCACGGCGGGGTCGGTGTGTGTCTGGGTAAGGGCCCGCTCCCCGGGGTACCGGGGTCACGGCGGGGTTAGTGTGTGTCTGGGTAAGGAGCTTCTCCCCGGGGAACCGGGGTCACGGCGGGGTCAGTGTGTGTCTGGGTAAGGGCCCGCTCCCCGGGGAACCGGGGTCACGGCGGGGTCAGTGTGTGTCTGGGTAAGGGCCCGCTCCCTGGGGAACCGGGGTCACGGCGGGGTCGGTGTGTGTCTGGGTAAGGGCCCGCTCCCTGGGGAACCGGGGTCACGGCGGGGTCGGTGTGTGTCTGGGTAAGGGCCCGCTCCCCGGGGAACCGGGGTCACGGCGGGGTCAGTGTGTGTCTGGGTAAGGGCCCGCTCCCCGGGGAACCGGGGTCACGGCGGGGTCAGTGTGTGTCTGGGTAAGGAGCTTCTCCCCGGGGAACCAGGGTCACGGCGGGGTCAGTGTGTGTCTGGGTAAGGGCCCGCTCCCTGGGGAACCGGTTCACGGCGGGGTCAGTGTGTGTCTGGGTAAGGGCCCGCTCCCCGGGGAACCGGGGTCACGGCGGGGTCAGTGTGTGTCTGGGTAAGGGCCCGTTCCCTGGGGAACCGGGGTCACGGCGGGGTCGGTGTGTGTCTGGGTAAGGGCCCGCTCCCCGGGGAACCGGGCTCACGGCGGGGTCAGTGTGTGTCTGGGTAAGGGCCCGTTCCCTGGGGAACCGGGGTCACCGCGGGGTCGGTGTGTGTCTGGGTAAGGGCCCGCTCCCCGGGGAACCGGGGTCACGGCGGGGTCAGTGTGTGTCTGGGTAAGGGCCCGTTCCCTGGGGAACCGGGGTCACGGCGGGGTCGGTGTGTGTCTGGGTAAGGGCCCGCTCCCCGGGGAACCGGGGTCACGGCGGGGTCAGTGTGTGTCTGGGTAAGGAGCTTCTCCCCGGGGAACCGGGGTCACGGCGGGGTCGGTGTGTGTCTGGGTAAGGAGCTTCTCCCCGGGGAACCGGGGTCACGGCGAGGTCAGTGTGTGTCTGGGTAAGGGCCCGCTCCCTGGGGAACCGGGGTCACGGCGGGGTCAGTGTGTGTCTGGGTAAGGGCCCGCTCCCCGGGGAACCGGGGTCACGGCGGGGTCAGTGTGTGTCTGGGTAAGGGCCCGCTCCCTGGGGAACCGGGGTCACGGCGGGGTCAGTGTGTGTCTGGGTAAGGGCCCGCTCCCTGGGGAACCGGGGTCACGGCGGGGTCGGTGTGTGTCTGGGTAAGGGCCCGCTCCCCGGGGAACCGGGGTCATGGCGGGGTCAGTGTGTGTCTGGGTAAGGAGCTTCTCCCCGGGGAACCGGGGTCACGGCGGGGTAAGTGTGTGTCTGGGTAAGGGCCCGCTCCCCGGGGAACCGGGGTCACGGCGGGGTCAGTGTGTGTCTGGGTAAGGAGCTTCTCCCCGGGGAACCGGGGTCACGGCGGGGTCAGTGTGTGTCTGGGTAAGGGCCCGCTCCCTGGGGAACCGGGGTCACGGCGGGGCAGTGTGTGTCTGGGTAAGGGCCCGCTCCCCGGGGAACCGGGCTCACGGCGGGGTCAGTGTGTGTCTGGGTAAGGGCCCGTTCCCTGGGGAACCGGGGTCACCGCGGGGTCGGTGTGTGTCTGGGTAAGGGCCCGCTCCCCGGGGAACCGGGGTCACGGCGGGGTCAGTGTGTGTCTGGGTAAGGGCCCGTTCCCTGGGGAACCGGGGTCACGGCGGGGTCGGTGTGTGTCTGGGTAAGGGCCCGCTCCCCGGGGAACCGGGGTCACGGCGGGGTCGGTGTGTGTCTGGGTAAGGGCCCGCTCCCCGGGGAACCGGGGTCACGGCGGGGTCAGTGTGTGTCTGGGTAAGGAGCTTCTCCCCGGGGAACCGGGGTCACGGCGGGGTCAGTGTGTGTCTGGGTAAGGGCCCGCTCCCCGGGGAACCGGGGTCACGGCGGGGTCGGTGTGTGTCTGGGTAAGGGCCCGCTCCCCGGGGAACCGGGGTCACGGCGGGGTCGGTGTGTGTCTGGGTAAGGGCCCGCTCCCCGGGGAACCGGGGTCACGGCGGGGTCGGTGTGTGTCTGGGTAAGGGCCCGCTCCCCGGGGTACCGGGGTCACGGCGGGGTCAGTGTGTGTCTGGGTAAGGAGCTTCTCCCCGGGGAACCGGGGTCACGGCGGGGTCAGTGTGTGTCTGGGTAAGGGCCCGCTCCCCGGGGAACCGGGGTCACGGCGGGGTCAGTGTGTGTCTGGGTAAGGGCCCGCTCCCTGGGGAACCGGGGTCACGGCGGGGTCGGTGTGTGTCTGGGTAAGGGCCCGCTCCCTGGGGAACCGGGGTCACGGCGGGGTCGGTGTGTGTCTGGGTAAGGGCCCGCTCCCCGGGGAACCGGGGTCACGGCGGGGTCAGTGTGTGTCTGGGTAAGGGCCCGCTCCCCGGGGAACCGGGGTCACGGCGGGGTCAGTGTGTGTCTGGGTAAGGAGCTTCTCCCCGGGGAACCAGGGTCACGGCGGGGTCAGTGTGTGTCTGGGTAAGGGCCCGCTCCCCGGGGAACCGGGGTCACGGCGGGGTCAGTGTGTGTCTGGGTAAGGGCCCGTTCCCTGGGGAACCGGGGTCACGGCGGGGTCGGTGTGTGTCTGGGTAAGGGCCCGCTCCCCGGGGAACCGGGCTCACGGCGGGGTCAGTGTGTGTCTGGGTAAGGGCCCGTTCCCTGGGGAACCGGGGTCACCGCGGGGTCGGTGTGTGTCTGGGTAAGGGCCCGCTCCCCGGGGAACCGGGGTCACGGCGGGGTCAGTGTGTGTCTGGGTAAGGGCCCGTTCCCTGGGGAACCGGGGTCACGGCGGGGTCGGTGTGTGTCTGGGTAAGGGCCCGCTCCCCGGGGAACCGGGGTCACGGCGGGGTCAGTGTGTGTCTGGGTAAGGAGCTTCTCCCCGGGGAACCGGGGTCACGGCGGGGTCGGTGTGTGTCTGGGTAAGGAGCTTCTCCCCGGGGAACCGGGGTCACGGCGAGGTCAGTGTGTGTCTGGGTAAGGGCCCGCTCCCTGGGGAACCGGGGTCACGGCGGGGTCAGTGTGTGTCTGGGTAAGGGCCCGCTCCCCGGGGAACCGGGGTCACGGCGGGGTCAGTGTGTGTCTGGGTAAGGGCCCGCTCCCTGGGGAACCGGGGTCACGGCGGGGTCGGTGTGTGTCTGGGTAAGGGCCCGCTCCCTGGGGAACCGGGGTCACGGCGGGGTTGGTGTGTGTCTGGGTAAGGGCCCGCTCCCCGGGGAACCGGGGTCATGGCGGGGTCAGTGTGTGTCTGGGTAAGGAGCTTCTCCCCGGGGAACCGGGGTCACGGCGGGGTCAGTGTGTGTCTGGGTAAGGGCCCGCTCCCCGGGGAACCGGGGTCACGGCGGGGTCAGTGTGTGTCTGGGTAAGGAGCTTCTCCCCGGGGAACCGGGGTCACGGCGGGGTCAGTGTGTGTCTGGGTAAGGGCCCGCTCCCTGGGGAACCGGGGTCACGGCGGGGCAGTGTGTGTCTGGGTAAGGGCCCGCTCCCCGGGGAACCGGGGTCACGGCGGGGTCAGTGTGTGTCTGGGTAAGGGCCCGCTCCCTGGGGAACCGGGGTCACGGCGGGGTCGGTGTGTGTCTGGGTAAGGGCCCGCTCCCCGGGGAACCGGGGTCACGGCGGGGTCAGTGTGTGTCTGGGTAAGGAGCTTCTCCCCGGGGAACTGGGGTCATGGCGGGGTCGGTGTGTGTCTGGGTAAGGGCCCGCTCCCCGGGGAACCGGGGTCACGGCGGGGTCAGTGTGTGTCTGGGTAAGGGTCCGCTCCCCGGGGAACCGGGGTCACGGCGGGGTCAGTGTGTGTCTGGGTAAGGGCCCGCTCCCCGGGGAACCGGGGTCACGGCGGGGTCAGTGTGTGTCCGGGTAAGGGCCCGCTCCCCGGGGAACCGGGGTCACGGCGGGGTCAGTGTGTGTCTGGGTAAGGAGCTTCTCCCCGGGGAACCGGGGTCACGGCGGGGTCAGTGTGTGTCTGGGTAAGGGCCCGCTCCCCGGGGAACCGGGGTCACGGCGGGGTCGGTGTGTGTCTGGGTAATGGCCCGCTCCCCGGGGAACCGGGGTCACGGCGGGGTCGGTGTGTGTCTGGGTAAGGGCCCGCTCCCCGGGGAACCGGGGTCACGGCGGGGTCGGTGTGTGTCTGGGTAAGGGCCCGCTCCCCGGGGAACCGGGGTCACGGCGGGGTCAGTGTGTGTCTGGGTAAGGAGCTTCTCCCCGGGGAACCGGGGTCACGGCGGGGTCAGTGTGTGTCTGGGTAAGGAGCTTCTCCCCGGGGAACCGGGGTCACGGCGGGGTCAGTGTGTGTCTGGGTAAGGAGCTTCTCCCCGGGGAACCGGGGTCACGGCGGGGTCAGTGTGTGTCTGGGTAAGGGCCCGCTCCCCGGGGAACCGGGGTCACGGCGGGGTCAGTGTGTGTCTGGGTAAGGGCCCGCTCCCTGGGGAACCGGGGTCACGGCGGGGTCAGTGTGTGTCTGGGTAAGGAGCTTCTCCCCGGGGAACCGGGGTCACGGCGGGGTCAGTGTGTGTCTGGGTAAGGGCCCGCTCCCCGGGGAACCGGGGTCACGGCGGGGTCGGTGTGTGTCTGGGTAAGGGCCCGCTCCCCGGGGAACCGGGGTCACGGCGGGGTCGGTGTGTGTCTGGGTAAGGGCCCGCTCCCCGGGGAACCGGGGTCACGGCGGGGTCAATGTGTGTCTGGGTAAGGGCCCGCTCCCCGGGGAACCGGGGTCACGGCGGGGTCGGTGTGTGTCTGGGTAAGGGCCCGCTCCCCGGGGAACCGGGATCACGGTGGGGTCAGTGTGTGTCTGGGTAAGGAGCTTCTCCCCGGGGAACCGGGGTCACGGCGGGGTCAGTGTGTGTCTGGGTAAGGGCCCGCTCCCCGGGGAACCGGGGTCACGGCGGGGTCGGTGTGTGTCTGGGTAAGGAGCTTCTCCCCGGGGAACCGGGGTCACGGCGGGGTCAGTGTGTGTCTGGGTAAGGGCCCGCTCCCCGGGGAACCGGGGTCACGGCGGGGTCAGTGTGTGTCTGGGTAAGGAGCTTCTCCCCGGGGAACCGGGGTCACGGCAGGGTCAGTGTGTGTCTGGGTAAGGGCCCGCTCCCTGGGGAACCGGGGTCACGGCGGGGCAGTGTGGGTCTGGGTAAGGGCCCGCTCCCCGGGGAACCGGGGTCACGGCGGGGTCAGTGTGTGTCTGGGTAAGGGCCCGCTCCCTGGGGAACCGGGGTCACGGCGGGGTCGGTGTGTGTCTGGGTAAGGGCCCGCTCCCCGGGGAACCGGGGTCACGGCGGGGTCAGTGTGTGTCTGGGTAAGGAGCTTCTCCCCGGGGAACTGGGGTCATGGCGGGGTCGGTGTGTGTCTGGGTAAGGGCCCGCTCCCCGGGGAACCGGGGTCACGGCGGGGTCAGTGTGTGTCTGGGTAAGGGTCCGCTCCCCGGGGAACCGGGGTCACGGCGGGGTCAGTGTGTGTCTGGGTAAGGGCCCGCTCCCCGGGGAACCGGGGTCACGGCGGGGTCAGTGTGTGTCCGGGTAAGGGCCCGCTCCCCGGGGAACCGGGGTCACGGCGGGGTCAGTGTGTGTCTGGGTAAGGAGCTTCTCCCCGGGGAACCGGGGTCACGGCGGGGTCAGTGTGCGTCTGGGTAAGGGCCCGCTCCCCGGGGAACCGGGGTCACGGCGGGGTCGGTGTGTGTCTGGGTAATGGCCCGCTCCCCGGGGAACCGGGGTCACGGCGGGGTCGGTGTGTGTCTGGGTAAGGGCCCGCTCCCCGGGGAACCGGGGTCACGGCGGGGTCAGTGTGTGTCTGGGTAAGGGCCCGTTCCCTGGGGAACCGGGGTCACGGCGGGGTCGGTGTGTGTCTGGGTAAGGGCCCGCTCCCCGGGGAACCGGGGTCACGGCGGGGTCAGTGTGTGTCTGGGTAAGGAGCTTCTCCCCGGGGAACCGGGGTCACGGCGGGGTCGGTGTGTGTCTGGGTAAGGAGCTTCTCCCCGGGGAACCGGGGTCACGGCGAGGTCAGTGTGTGTCTGGGTAAGGGCCCGCTCCCTGGGGAACCGGGGTCACGGCGGGGTCAGTGTGTGTCTGGGTAAGGGCCCGCTCCCCGGGGAACCGGGGTCACGGCGGGGTCAGTGTGTGTCTGGGTAAGGGCCCGCTCCCCGGGGAACCGGGGTCACGGCGGGGTCAGTGTGTGTCTGGGTAAGGGCCCGTTCCCTGGGGAACCGGGGTCACGGCGGGGTCGGTGTGTGTCTGGGTAAGGGCCCGCTCCCCGGGGAACCGGGGTCACGGCGGGGTCAGTGTGTGTCTGGGTAAGGAGCTTCTCCCCGGGGAACCGGGGTCACGGCGGGGTCGGTGTGTGTCTGGGTAAGGAGCTTCTCCCCGGGGAACCGGGGTCACGGCGAGGTCAGTGTGTGTCTGGGTAAGGGCCCGCTCCCTGGGGAACCGGGGTCACGGCGGGGTCAGTGTGTGTCTGGGTAAGGGCCCGCTCCCCGGGGAACCGGGGTCACGGCGGGGTCAGTGTGTGTCTGGGTAAGGGCCCGCTCCCTGGGGAACCGGGGTCACGGCGGGGTCGGTGTGTGTCTGGGTAAGGGCCCGCTCCCTGGGGAACCGGGGTCACGGCGGGGTCGGTGTGTGTCTGGGTAAGGGCCCGCTCCCCGGGGAACCGGGGTCATGGCGGGGTCAGTGTGTGTCTGGGTAAGGAGCTTCTCCCCGGGGAACCGGGGTCACGGCGGGGTCAGTGTGTGTCTGGGTAAGGGCCCGCTCCCCGGGGAACCGGGGTCACGGCGGGGTCAGTGTGTGTCTGGGTAAGGAGCTTCTCCCCGGGGAACCGGGGTCACGGCGGGGTCAGTGTGTGTCTGGGTAAGGGCCCGCTCCCTGGGGAACCGGGGTCACGGCGGGGCAGTGTGTGTCTGGGTAAGGGCCCGCTCCCCGGGGAACCGGGCTCACGGCGGGGTCAGTGTGTGTCTGGGTAAGGGCCCGTTCCCTGGGGAACCGGGGTCACCGCGGGGTCGGTGTGTGTCTGGGTAAGGGCCCGCTCCCCGGGGAACCGGGGTCACGGCGGGGTCAGTGTGTGTCTGGGTAAGGGCCCGTTCCCTGGGGAACCGGGGTCACGGCGGGGTCGGTGTGTGTCTGGGTAAGGGCCCGCTCCCCGGGGAACCGGGGTCACGGCGGGGTCGGTGTGTGTCTGGGTAAGGGCCCGCTCCCCGGGGAACCGGGGTCACGGCGGGGTCAGTGTGTGTCTGGGTAAGGAGCTTCTCCCCGGGGAACCGGGGTCACGGCGGGGTCAGTGTGTGTCTGGGTAAGGGCCCGCTCCCCGGGGAACCGGGGTCACGGCGGGGTCGGTGTGTGTCTGGGTAAGGGCCCGCTCCCCGGGGAACCGGGGTCACGGCGGGGTCGGTGTGTGTCTGGGTAAGGGCCCGCTCCCCGGGGAACCGGGGTCACGGCGGGGTCGGTGTGTGTCTGGGTAAGGGCCCGCTCCCCGGGGTACCGGGGTCACGGCGGGGTCAGTGTGTGTCTGGGTAAGGAGCTTCTCCCCGGGGAACCGGGGTCACGGCGGGGTCAGTGTGTGTCTGGGTAAGGGCCCGCTCCCCGGGGAACCGGGGTCACGGCGGGGTCAGTGTGTGTCTGGGTAAGGGCCCGCTCCCTGGGGAACCGGGGTCACGGCGGGGTCGGTGTGTGTCTGGGTAAGGGCCCGCTCCCTGGGGAACCGGGGTCACGGCGGGGTCGGTGTGTGTCTGGGTAAGGGCCCGCTCCCCGGGGAACCGGGGTCACGGCGGGGTCAGTGTGTGTCTGGGTAAGGGCCCGCTCCCCGGGGAACCGGGGTCACGGCGGGGTCAGTGTGTGTCTGGGTAAGGAGCTTCTCCCCGGGGAACCAGGGTCACGGCGGGGTCAGTGTGTGTCTGGGTAAGGGCCCGCTCCCTGGGGAACCGGATCACGGCGGGGTCAGTGTGTGTCTGGGTAAGGGCCCGCTCCCCGGGGAACCGGGGTCACGGCGGGGTCAGTGTGTGTCTGGGTAAGGGCCCGTTCCCTGGGGAACCGGGGTCACGGCGGGGTCGGTGTGTGTCTGGGTAAGGGCCCGCTCCCCGGGGAACCGGGCTCACGGCGGGGTCAGTGTGTGTCTGGGTAAGGGCCCGTTCCCTGGGGAACCGGGGTCACCGCGGGGTCGGTGTGTGTCTGGGTAAGGGCCCGCTCCCCGGGGAACCGGGGTCACGGCGGGGTCAGTGTGTGTCTGGGTAAGGGCCCGTTCCCTGGGGAACCGGGGTCACGGCGGGGTCGGTGTGTGTCTGGGTAAGGGCCCGCTCCCCGGGGAACCGGGGTCACGGCGGGGTCAGTGTGTGTCTGGGTAAGGAGCTTCTCCCCGGGGAACCGGGGTCACGGCGGGGTCGGTGTGTGTCTGGGTAAGGAGCTTCTCCCCGGGGAACCGGGGTCACGGCGAGGTCAGTGTGTGTCTGGGTAAGGGCCCGCTCCCTGGGGAACCGGGGTCACGGCGGGGTCAGTGTGTGTCTGGGTAAGGGCCCGCTCCCCGGGGAACCGGGGTCACGGCGGGGTCAGTGTGTGTCTGGGTAAGGGCCCGCTCCCTGGGGAACCGGGGTCACGGCGGGGTCGGTGTGTGTCTGGGTAAGGGCCCGCTCCCTGGGGAACCGGGGTCACGGCGGGGTCGGTGTGTGTCTGGGTAAGGGCCCGCTCCCCGGGGAACCGGGGTCATGGCGGGGTCAGTGTGTGTCTGGGTAAGGAGCTTCTCCCCGGGGAACCGGGGTCACGGCGGGGTCAGTGTGTGTCTGGGTAAGGGCCCGCTCCCCGGGGAACCGGGGTCACGGCGGGGTCAGTGTGTGTCTGGGTAAGGAGCTTCTCCCTGGGGAACCGGGGTCACGGCGGGGTCAGTGTGTGTCTGGGTAAGGGCCCGCTCCCTGGGGAACCGGGGTCATGGCGGGGTCAGTGTGTGTCTGGGTAAGGAGCTTCTCCCCGGGGAACCGGGGTCACGGCGGGGTCAGTGTGTGTCTGGGTAAGGGCCCGCTCCCCGGGGAACCGGGGTCACGGCGGGGTCAGTGTGTGTCTGGGTAAGGAGCTTCTCCCCGGGGAACCGGGGTCACGGCGGGGTCAGTGTGTGTCTGGGTAAGGGCCCGCTCCCTGGGGAACCGGGGTCACGGCGGGGCAGTGTGTGTCTGGGTAAGGGCCCGCTCCCCGGGGAACCGGGGTCACGGCGGGGTCAGTGTGTGTCTGGGTAAGGGCCCGCTCCCTGGGGAACCGGGGTCACGGCGGGGTCGGTGTGTGTCTGGGTAAGGGCCCGCTCCCCGGGGAACCGGGGTCACGGCGGGGTCAGTGTGTGTCTGGGTAAGGAGCTTCTCCCCGGGGAACTGGGGTCATGGCGGGGTCGGTGTGTGTCTGGGTAAGGGCCCGCTCCCCGGGGAACCGGGGTCACGGCGGGGTCAGTGTGTGTCTGGGTAAGGGTCCGCTCCCCGGGGAACCGGGGTCACGGCGGGGTCAGTGTGTGTCTGGGTAAGGGCCCGCTCCCCGGGGAACCGGGGTCACGGCGGGGTCAGTGTGTGTCCGGGTAAGGGCCCGCTCCCCGGGGAACCGGGGTCACGGCGGGGTCAGTGTGTGTCTGGGTAAGGAGCTTCTCCCCGGGGAACCGGGGTCACGGCGGGGTCAGTGTGTGTCTGGTTAAGGGCCCGCTCCCCGGGGAACCGGGGTCACGGCGGGGTCGGTGTGTGTCTGGGTAATGGCCCGCTCCCCGGGGAACCGGGGTCACGGCGGGGTCGGTGTGTGTCTGGGTAAGGGCCCGCTCCCCGGGGAACCGGGGTCACGGCGGGGTCGGTGTGTGTCTGGGTAAGGGCCCGCTCCCCGGGGAACCGGGGTCACGGCGGGGTCAGTGTGTGTCTGGGTAAGGAGCTTCTCCCCGGGGAACCGGGGTCACGGCGGGGTCAGTGTGTGTCTGGGTAAGGAGCTTCTCCCCGGGGAACCGGGGTCACGGCGGGGTCAGTGTGTGTCTGGGTAAGGAGCTTCTCCCCGGGGAACCGGGGTCACGACGGGGTCAGTGTGTGTCTGGGTAAGGGCCCGCTCCCCGGGGAACCGGGGTCACGGCGGGGTCAGTGTGTGTCTGGGTAAGGGCCCGCTCCCTGGGGAACCGGGGTCACGGCGGGGTCAGTGTGTGTCTGGGTAAGGAGCTTCTCCCCGGGGAACCGGGGTCACGGCGGGGTCAGTGTGTGTCTGGGTAAGGGCCCGCTCCCCGGGGAACCGGGGTCACGGCGGGGTCGGTGTGTGTCTGGGTAAGGGCCCGCTCCCCGGGGAACCGGGGTCACGGCGGGGTCGGTGTGTGTCTGGGTAAGGGCCCGCTCCCCGGGGAACCGGGGTCACGGCGGGGTCAATGTGTGTCTGGGTAAGGGCCCGCTCCCCGGGGAACCGGGGTCACGGCGGGGTCGGTGTGTGTCTGGGTAAGGGCCCGCTCCCCGGGGAACCGGGATCACGGTGGGGTCAGTGTGTGTCTGGGTAAGGAGCTTCTCCCCGGGGAACCGGGGTCACGGCGGGGTCAGTGTGTGTCTGGGTAAGGGCCCGCTCCCCGGGGAACCGGGGTCACGGCGGGGTCGGTGTGTGTCTGGGTAAGGGCCCGCTCCCCGGGGAACCGGGGTCACGGCGGGGTCGGTGTGTGTCTGGGTAAGGGCCCGCTCCCCGGGGAACCGGGGTCACGGTGGGGTCGGTGTGTGTCTGGGTAAGGGCCCGCTCTCCGGGGGACCGGGGTCACGGCGGGGTCAGTGTGTGTCTGGGTAAGGGCCCGCTCCCCGGGGAACCGGGGTCACGGCGGGGTCGGTGTCTGGGTAAGGGCCCGCTCCCCGGGGAACCGGGGTCACGGCGGGGTCAGTGTGCGTCTGGGTAAGGGCCCGCTCCCCGGGGAACCGGGGTCACGGCGGGGTCGGTGTGTGTCTGGGTAATGGCCCGCTCCCCGGGGAACCGGGGTCACGGCGGGGTCGGTGTGTGTCTGGGTAAGGGCCCGCTCCCCGGGGAACCGGGGTCACGGCGGGGTCAGTGTGTGTCTGGGTAAGGGCCCGTTCCCTGGGGAACCGGGGTCACGGCGGGGTCGGTGTGTGTCTGGGTAAGGGCCCGCTCCCCGGGGAACCGGGGTCACGGCGGGGTCAGTGTGTGTCTGGGTAAGGAGCTTCTCCCCGGGGAACCGGGGTCACGGCGGGGTCAGTGTGTGTCTGGGTAAGGGCCCGCTCCCCGGGGAACCGGGGTCACGGCGGGGTCAGTGTGTGTCTGGGTAAGGGCCCGCTCCCCGGGGAACCGGGGTCACGGCGGGGTCGGTGTGTGTCTGGGTAAGGAGCTTCTCCCCGGGGAACCGGGGTCACGGCGAGGTCAGTGTGTGTCTGGGTAAGGGCCCGCTCCCTGGGGAACCGGGGTCACGGCGGGGTCAGTGTGTGTCTGGGTAAGGGCCCGCTCCCCGGGGAACCGGGGTCACGGCGGGGTCAGTGTGTGTCTGGGTAAGGGCCCGCTCCCCGGGGAACCGGGGTCACGGCGGGGTCAGTGTGTGTCTGGGTAAGGGCCCGTTCCCTGGGGAACCGGGGTCACGGCGGGGTCGGTGTGTGTCTGGGTAAGGGCCCGCTCCCCGGGGAACCGGGGTCACGGCGGGGTCAGTGTGTGTCTGGGTAAGGAGCTTCTCCCCGGGGAACCGGGGTCACGGCGGGGTCGGTGTGTGTCTGGGTAAGGAGCTTCTCCCCGGGGAACCGGGGTCACGGCGAGGTCAGTGTGTGTCTGGGTAAGGGCCCGCTCCCTGGGGAACCGGGGTCACGGCGGGGTCAGTGTGTGTCTGGGTAAGGGCCCGCTCCCCGGGGAACCGGGGTCACGGCGGGGTCAGTGTGTGTCTGGGTAAGGGCCCGCTCCCTGGGGAACCGGGGTCACGGCGGGGTCGGTGTGTGTCTGGGTAAGGGCCCGCTCCCTGGGGAACCGGGGTCACGGCGGGGTCGGTGTGTGTCTGGGTAAGGGCCCGCTCCCCGGGGAACCGGGGTCATGGCGGGGTCAGTGTGTGTCTGGGTAAGGAGCTTCTCCCCGGGGAACCGGGGTCACGGCGGGGTCAGTGTGTGTCTGGGTAAGGGCCCGCTCCCCGGGGAACCGGGGTCACGGCGGGGTCAGTGTGTGTCTGGGTAAGGAGCTTCTCCCCGGGGAACCGGGGTCACGGCGGGGTCAGTGTGTGTCTGGGTAAGGGCCCGCTCCCTGGGGAACCGGGGTCACGGCGGGGCAGTGTGTGTCTGGGTAAGGGCCCGCTCCCCGGGGAACCGGGCTCACGGCGGGGTCAGTGTGTGTCTGGGTAAGGGCCCGTTCCCTGGGGAACCGGGGTCACCGCGGGGTCGGTGTGTGTCTGGGTAAGGGCCCGCTCCCCGGGGAACCGGGGTCACGGCGGGGTCAGTGTGTGTCTGGGTAAGGGCCCGTTCCCTGGGGAACCGGGGTCACGGCGGGGTCGGTGTGTGTCTGGGTAAGGGCCCGCTCCCCGGGGAACCGGGGTCACGGCGGGGTCGGTGTGTGTCTGGGTAAGGGCCCGCTCCCCGGGGAACCGGGGTCACGGCGGGGTCAGTGTGTGTCTGGGTAAGGAGCTTCTCCCCGGGGAACCGGGGTCACGGCGGGGTCAGTGTGTGTCTGGGTAAGGGCCCGCTCCCCGGGGAACCGGGGTCACGGCGGGGTCGGTGTGTGTCTGGGTAAGGGCCCGCTCCCCGGGGAACCGGGCTCACGGCGGGGTCGGTGTGTGTCTGGGTAAGGGCCCGCTCCCCGGGGAACCGGGGTCACGGCGGGGTCGGTGTGTGTCTGGGTAAGGGCCCGCTCCCCGGGGTACCGGGGTCACGGCGGGGTCAGTGTGTGTCTGGGTAAGGAGCTTCTCCCCGGGGAACCGGGGTCACGGCGGGGTCAGTGTGTGTCTGGGTAAGGGCCCGCTCCCCGGGGAACCGGGGTCACGGCGGGGTCAGTGTGTGTCTGGGTAAGGGCCCGCTCCCTGGGGAACCGGGGTCACGGCGGGGTCGGTGTGTGTCTGGGTAAGGGCCCGCTCCCTGGGGAACCGGGGTCACGGCGGGGTCGGTGTGTGTCTGGGTAAGGGCCCGCTCCCCGGGGAACCGGGGTCACGGCGGGGTCAGTGTGTGTCTGGGTAAGGGCCCGCTCCCCGGGGAACCGGGGTCACGGCGGGGTCAGTGTGTGTCTGGGTAAGGAGCTTCTCCCCGGGGAACCAGGGTCACGGCGGGGTCAGTGTGTGTCTGGGTAAGGGCCCGCTCCCTGGGGAACCGGATCACGGCGGGGTCAGTGTGTGTCTGGGTAAGGGCCCGCTCCCCGGGGAACCGGGGTCACGGCGGGGTCGGTGTGTGTCTGGGTAAGGGCCCGCTCCCCGGGGAACCGGGCTCACGGCGGGGTCAGTGTGTGTCTGGGTAAGGGCCCGTTCCCTGGGGAACCGGGGTCACCGCGGGGTCGGTGTGTGTCTGGGTAAGGGCCCGCTCCCCGGGGAACCGGGGTCACGGCGGGGTCAGTGTGTGTCTGGGTAAGGGCCCGTTCCCTGGGGAACCGGGGTCACGGCGGGGTCGGTGTGTGTCTGGGTAAGGGCCCGCTCCCCGGGGAACCGGGGTCACGGCGGGGTCAGTGTGTGTCTGGGTAAGGAGCTTCTCCCCGGGGAACCGGGGTCACGGCGGGGTCGGTGTGTGTCTGGGTAAGGAGCTTCTCCCCGGGGAACCGGGGTCACGGCGAGGTCAGTGTGTGTCTGGGTAAGGGCCCGCTCCCTGGGGAACCGGGGTCACGGCGGGGTCAGTGTGTGTCTGGGTAAGGGCCCGCTCCCCGGGGAACCGGGGTCACGGCGGGGTCAGTGTGTGTCTGGGTAAGGGCCCGCTCCCTGGGGAACCGGGGTCACGGCGGGGTCGGTGTGTGTCTGGGTAAGGGCCCGCTCCCTGGGGAACCGGGGTCACGGCGGGGTCGGTGTGTGTCTGGGTAAGGGCCCGCTCCCCGGGGAACCGGGGTCATGGCGGGGTCAGTGTGTGTCTGGGTAAGGAGCTTCTCCCCGGGGAACCGGGGTCACGGCGGGGTCAGTGTGTGTCTGGGTAAGGGCCCGCTCCCCGGGGAACCGGGGTCACGGCGGGGTCAGTGTGTGTCTGGGTAAGGAGCTTCTCCCCGGGGAACCGGGGTCACGGCGGGGTCAGTGTGTGTCTGGGTAAGGGCCCGCTCCCTGGGGAACCGGGGTCACGGCGGGGCAGTGTGTGTCTGGGTAAGGGCCTGCTCCCCGGGGAACCGGGGTCACGGCGGGGTCAGTGTGTGTCTGGGTAAGGGCCCGCTCCCTGGGGAACCGGGGTCACGGCGGGGTCGGTGTGTGTCTGGGTAAGGGCCCGCTCCCCGGGGAACCGGGGTCACGGCGGGGTCAGTGTGTGTCTGGGTAAGGAGCTTCTCCCCGGGGAACTGGGGTCATGGCGGGGTCGGTGTGTGTCTGGGTAAGGGCCCGCTCCCCGGGGAACCGGGGTCACGGCGGGGTCAGTGTGTGTCTGGGTAAGGGTCCGCTCCCCGGGGAACCGGGGTCACCGCGGGGTCAGTGTGTGTCTGGGTAAGGGCCCGCTCCCCGGGGAACCGGGGTCACGGCGGGGTCAGTGTGTGTCCGGGTAAGGGCCCGCTCCCCGGGGAACCGGGGTCACGGCGGGGTCAGTGTGTGTCTGGGTAAGGAGCTTCTCCCCGGGGAACCGGGGTCACGGCGGGGTCAGTGTGTGTCTGGTTAAGGGCCCGCTCCCCGGGGAACCGGGGTCACGGCGGGGTCGGTGTGTGTCTGGGTAATGGCCCGCTCCCCGGGGAACCGGGGTCACGGCGGGGTCGGTGTGTGTCTGGGTAAGGGCCCGCTCCCCGGGGAACCGGGGTCACGGCGGGGTCGGTGTGTGTCTGGGTAAGGGCCCGCTCCCCGGGGAACCGGGGTCACGGCGGGGTCAGTGTGTGTCTGGGTAAGGAGCTTCTCCCCGGGGAACCGGGGTCACGGCGGGGTCAGTGTGTGTCTGGGTAAGGAGCTTCTCCCCGGGGAACCGGGGTCACGGCGGGGTCAGTGTGTGTCTGGGTAAGGAGCTTCTCCCCGGGGAACCGGGGTCACGGCGGGGTCAGTGTGTGTCTGGGTAAGGGCCCGCTCCCCGGGGAACCGGGGTCACGGCGGGGTCAGTGTGTGTCTGGGTAAGGGCCCGCTCCCTGGGGAACCGGGGTCACGGCGGGGTCAGTGTGTGTCTGGGTAAGGAGCTTCTCCCCGGGGAACCGGGGTCACGGCGGGGTCAGTGTGTGTCTGGGTAAGGGCCCGCTCCCCGGGGAACCGGGGTCACGGCGGGGTCGGTGTGTGTCTGGGTAAGGGCCCGCTCCCCGGGGAACCGGGGTCACGGCGGGGTCGGTGTGTGTCTGGGTAAGGGCCCGCTCCCCGGGGAACCGGGGTCACGGCGGGGTCAATGTGTGTCTGGGTAAGGGCCCGCTCCCCGGGGAACCGGGGTCACGGCGGGGTCGGTGTGTGTCTGGGTAAGGGCCCGCTCCCCGGGGAACCGGGATCACGGTGGGGTCAGTGTGTGTCTGGGTAAGGAGCTTCTCCCCGGGGAACCGGGGTCACGGCGGGGTCAGTGTGTGTCTGGGTAAGGGCCCGCTCCCCGGGGAACCGGGGTCACGGCGGGGTCGGTGTGTGTCTGGGTAAGGGCCCGCTCCCCGGGGAACCGGGGTCACGGCGGGGTCGGTGTGTGTCTGGGTAAGGGCCCGCTCCCCGGGGAACCGGGGTCACGGTGGGGTCGGTGTGTGTCTGGGTAAGGGCCCGCTCTCCGGGGGACCGGGGTCACGGCGGGGTCAGTGTGTGTCTGGGTAAGGGCCCGCTCCCCGGGGAACCGGGGTCACGGCGGGGTCGGTGTCTGGGTAAGGGCCCGCTCCCCGGGGAACCGGGGTCACGGCGGGGTCAGTGTGTGTCTGGGTAAGGGCCCGCTCCCCGGGGAACCGGGGTCACGGCGGGGTCAGTGTGTGTCTGGGTAAGGGCCCGCTCCCCGGGGAACCGGGGTCACGGCGGGGTCGGTGTGTGTCTGGGTAAGGGCCCGCTCACCGGGGAACCGGGGTCACGACGGGGTCGGTGTGTGTCTGGGTAAGGGCCCGCTCCCCGGGGAACCGGGGTCACGGCGGGGTCGGTGTGTGTCTGGGTAAGGGCCCGCTTCCCGGGGAACCGGGGTCACGGCGGGGTCGGTGTGTGTCTGGGTAAGAGCCCGCTCCCCGGGGAACCGGGGTCACGGCGGGGTCGGTGTGTGTCTGGGTAAGGAGCTTCTCCCCGGGGAACCGGGGTCACGGCGGGGTCGGTGTGTGTCTGGGTAAGGGCCCGCTCCCCGGGGAACCGGGGTCACGGCGGGGTCGGTGTGTGTCTGGGTAAGGGCCCGCTCACCAGGGAACCGGGGTCACGGCGGGGTCGGTGTGTGTCTGGGTAAGGGCCCGCTCCCCGGGGAACCGGGGTCACGGCGGGGTCGGTGTGTGTCTGGGTAAGGGCCCGCTCCCGGGGGAACCGGGGTCACGGCGGGGTCAGTGTGTGTCTGGGTAAGGAGCTTCTCCCCGGGGAACAGGAGTCACGGCGGGGTCGGTGTGTTTCTGGGTAAGGGCCCGCTCCCCGGGGAACCGGGGTCACGGCGGGGTCGGTGTGTGTCTGGGTAAGGGCCCGCTCCCCGGGGAACCGGGGTCACGGCGGGGTCAGTGTGTGTCTGGTAAGGGCCCGCTCCCCGGGGAACCGGGGTCACGGCGGGGTCGGTGTGTGTCTGGGTAAGGGCCCGCTCCCCGGGGAACCGGGGTGACGGCGGGGTCGGTGTGTGTCTGGGTAAGGGCCCGCTCCCCGGGGAACCGGGGTCATGGCGGGGTCGGTGTGTGTCTGGGTAAGGAGCTTCTCCCCGGGGAACCGGGGTCACGGCGGGGTCAGTGTGTGTCTGGGTAAGGGCCCGCTCCCCGGGGAACCGGGGTCACGGCGGGGTCAGTGTGTGTCTGGGTAAGGGCCCGCTCCCCGGGGAACCGTGGTCACGGCGGGGTCAGTGTGTGTCTGGGTAAGGGCCCGCTCCCCGGGGAACCGGGGTCACGGCGGGGTCAGTGTGTGTCTGGGTAAGGAGCTTCTCCCCGGGGAACCGGGGTCACGGCGGGGTCGGTGTGTGTCTGGGTAAGGGCCCGCTCCCCGGGGAACCGGGGTCACGGCGGGGTCATTGTGTGTCTGGGTAAGGGCCCGCTCCCCGGGGAACCGGGGTCACGGCGGGGTCAGTGTGTGTCTGGGTAAGGGCCCGCTCCCCGGGGAACCGGGGTCACGGCGGGGTCGGTGTGTGTCTGGGTAAGGGCCCGCTCCCCGGGGAACCGGGGTCACGGCGGGCTCAGTGTGTGTCTAGGTAGGGAGCTTCTCCCCGGGGAACCGGGGTCACGGCGGGGTCAGTGTGTGTCTGGGTAAGGGCCCGCTCCCCGGGGAACCGGGGTCACGGCGGGGTAGGTGTGTGTCTGGGTAAGGGCCCGCTCCCCGGGGAACCGGTGTCACGGCGGGGTCAGTGTGTGTCTGGGTAAGGGCCCGCTCCCCGGGGAACCGGGGTCACGGCGGGGTCAGTGTGTGTCTGGGTAAGGGCCCGCTCCCCGGGGAACCGGGGTCACGGCGGGGTCAGTGTGTGTCTGGGTAAGGAGCTTCTCCCCGGGGAACCGGGGTCACGGCGGGGTCAGTGTGTGTCTGGGTAAGGAGCTTCTCCCCGGGGAACCGGAGTCATCGCGGGATCAGTGTGTGTCTGGGTAAGGGCCCGCTCCCCGGGGAACCGGGGTCACGGCAGGGTCAGTGTGTGTCTGGGTAAGGGCCCGCTCCCCGGGGAACCGGGGTCACGGCGGAGTCGGTGTGTGTCTGGGTAAGGGCCCGCTCCCCGGGGAACCGGGGTCACGGCGGGGTCAGTGTGTGTCTGGGTAAGGGCCCGCTCCCCGGGGAACCGGAGTCACGGCGGGGTCGGTGTTTGTCTGGGTAAGGGCCCGCTCCCCGGGGAACCGGGGTCACGGCGGGGTCAGTGTGTGTCTGGGTAAGGAGCTTCTCCCCGGGGAACCGGGGTCACGGCGGGGTCAGTGTGTGTCTGGGTAAGGGCCCGCTCCCCGGGGAACCGGGGTCACGGGGGGTCGGTGTGTGTCTGGGTGAGGGCCCGCTCCCCGGGGAACCGGGGTCACGGCGGGGTCGGTGTGTGTCTGGGTAAGGAGCTTCTCCCCGGGGAACCGGGGTCACGGCGGGGTCAGTGTGTGTCTGGGTAAGGGCCCGCTCCCCGGGGAACCGGGGTCACGGCGGGGTCAGTGTGTGTCTGGGTAAGGAGCTTCTCCCCGGGGAACCGGGGTCACGGCGGGGTCAGTGTGTGTCTGGGTAAGGGCCCGCTCCCCGGGGAACCGGGGTCACGGCGGGGTCGGTGTGTGTCTGGGTAAGGGCCCGCTCCCCGGGGAACCGGGGTCACGGCGGGGTCGGTGTGTGTCTGGGTAAGGGCCCGCTCCCCGGGGAACCGGGGTCACGGCGGGGTCGGTGTGTGTCTGGGTAAGGGCCCGCTCCCCGGGGTACCGGGGTCACGGCGGGGTCAGTGTGTGTCTGGGTAAGGAGCTTCTCCCCGGGGAACCGGGGTCACGGCGGGGTCAGTGTGTGTCTGGGTAAGGGCCCGCTCCCCGGGGAACCGGGGTCACGGCGGGGTCAGTGTGTGTCTGGGTAAGGGCCCGCTCCCTGGGGAACCGGGGTCACGGCGGGGTCGGTGTGTGTCTGGGTAAGGGCCCGCTCCCTGGGGAACCGGGGTCACGGCGGGGTCGGTGTGTGTCTGGGTAAGGGCCCGCTCCCCGGGGAACCGGGGTCACGGCGGGGTCAGTGTGTGTCTGGGTAAGGAGCTTCTCCCCGGGGAACCAGGGTCACGGCGGGGTCAGTGTGTGTCTGGGTAAGGGCCCGCTCCCTGGGGAACCGGATCACGGCGGGGTCAGTGTGTGTCTGGGTAAGGGCCCGCTCCCCGGGGAACCGGGGTCACGGCGGGGTCAGTGTGTGTCTGGGTAAGGGCCCGTTCCCTGGGGAACCGGGGTCACGGCGGGGTCGGTGTGTGTCTGGGTAAGGGCCCGCTCCCCGGGGAACCGGGCTCACGGCGGGGTCAGTGTGTGTCTGGGTAAGGGCCCGTTCCCTGGGGAACCGGGGTCACCGCGGGGTCGGTGTGTGTCTGGGTAAGGGCCCGCTCCCCGGGGAACCGGGGTCACGGCGGGGTCAGTGTGTGTCTGGGTAAGGGCCCGTTCCCTGGGGAACCGGGGTCACGGCGGGGTCGGTGTGTGTCTGGGTAAGGGCCCGCTCCCCGGGGAACCGGGGTCACGGCGGGGTCAGTGTGTGTCTGGGTAAGGAGCTTCTCCCCGGGGAACCGGGGTCACGGCGGGGTCATTGTGTGTCTGGGTAAGGAGCTTCTCCCCGGGGAACCGGGGTCACCGCGGGGTCGGTGTGTGTCTGGGTAAGGGCCCGCTCCCCGGGGAACCGGGGTCACGGCGGGGTCAGTGTGTGTCTGGGTAAGGGCCCGTTCCCTGGGGAACCGGGGTCACGGCGGGGTCGGTGTGTGTCTGGGTAAGGGCCCGCTCCCCGGGGAACCGGGGTCACGGCGGGGTCAGTGTGTGTCTGGGTAAGGAGCTTCTCCCCGGGGAACCGGGGTCACGGCGGGGTCGGTGTGTGTCTGGGTAAGGAGCTTCTCCCCGGGGAACCGGGGTCACGGCGAGGTCAGTGTGTGTCTGGGTAAGGGCCCGCTCCCTGGGGAACCGGGGTCACGGCGGGGTCAGTGTGTGTCTGGGTAAGGGCCCGCTCCCCGGGGAACCGGGGTCACGGCGGGGTCAGTGTGTGTCTGGGTAAGGGCCCGCTCCCTGGGGAACCGGGGTCACGGCGGGGTCGGTGTGTGTCTGGGTAAGGGCCCGCTCCCTGGGGAACCGGGGTCACGGCGGGGTCGGTGTGTGTCTGGGTAAGGGCCCGCTCCCCGGGGAACCGGGGTCATGGCGGGGTCAGTGTGTGTCTGGGTAAGGAGCTTCTCCCCGGGGAACCGGGGTCACGGCGGGGTCAGTGTGTGTCTGGGTAAGGGCCCGCTCCCCGGGGAACCGGGGTCACGGCGGGGTCAGTGTGTGTCTGGGTAAGGAGCTTCTCCCCGGGGAACCGGGGTCACGGCGGGGTCAGTGTGTGTCTGGGTAAGGGCCCGCTCCCTGGGGAACCGGGGTCACGGCGGGGCAGTGTGTGTCTGGGTAAGGACCCGCTCCCCGGGGAACCGGGGTCACGGCGGGGTCAGTGTGTGTCTGGGTAAGGGCCCGCTCCCTGGGGAACCGGGGTCACGGCGGGGTCGGTGTGTGTCTGGGTAAGGGCCCGCTCCCCGGGGAACCGGGGTCACGGCGGGGTCAGTGTGTGTCTGGGTAAGGAGCTTCTCCCCGGGGAACTGGGGTCATGGCGGGGTCGGTGTGTGTCTGGGTAAGGGCCCGCTCCCCGGGGAACCGGGGTCACGGCGGGGTCAGTGTGTGTCTGGGTAAGGGTCCGCTCCCCGGGGAACCGGGGTCACGGCGGGGTCAGTGTGTGTCTGGGTAAGGGCCCGCTCCCCGGGGAACCGGGGTCACGGCGGGGTCAGTGTGTGTCCGGGTAAGGGCCCGCTCCCCGGGGAACCGGGGTCACGGCGGGGTCAGTGTGTGTCTGGGTAAGGAGCTTCTCCCCGGGGAACCGGGGTCACGGCGGGGTCAGTGTGTGTCTGGTTAAGGGCCCGCTCCCCGGGGAACCGGGGTCACGGCGGGGTCGGTGTGTGTCTGGGTAATGGCCCGCTCCCCGGGGAACCGGGGTCACGGCGGGGTCGGTGTGTGTCTGGGTAAGGGCCCGCTCCCCGGGGAACCGGGGTCACGGCGGGGTCGGTGTGTGTCTGGGTAAGGGCCCGCTCCCCGGGGAACCGGGGTCACGGCGGGGTCAGTGTGTGTCTGGGTAAGGAGCTTCTCCCCGGGGAACCGGGGTCACGGCGGGGTCAGTGTGTGTCTGGGTAAGGAGCTTCTCCCCGGGGAACCGGGGTCACGGCGGGGTCAGTGTGTGTCTGGGTAAGGAGCTTCTCCCCGGGGAACCGGGGTCACGGCGGGGTCAGTGTGTGTCTGGGTAAGGGCCCGCTCCCCGGGGAACCGGGGTCACGGCGGGGTCAGTGTGTGTCTGGGTAAGGGCCCGCTCCCTGGGGAACCGGGGTCACGGCGGGGTCAGTGTGTGTCTGGGTAAGGAGCTTCTCCCCGGGGAACCGGGGTCACGGCGGGGTCAGTGTGTGTCTGGGTAAGGGCCCGCTCCCCGGGGAACCGGGGTCACGGCGGGGTCGGTGTGTGTCTGGGTAAGGGCCCGCTCCCCGGGGAACCGGGGTCACGGCGGGGTCGGTGTGTGTCTGGGTAAGGGCCCGCTCCCCGGGGAACCGGGGTCACGGCGGGGTCAATGTGTGTCTGGGTAAGGGCCCGCTCCCCGGGGAACCGGGGTCACGGCGGGGTCGGTGTGTGTCTGGGTAAGGGCCCGCTCCCCGGGGAACCGGGATCACGGTGGGGTCAGTGTGTGTCTGGGTAAGGAGCTTCTCCCCGGGGAACCGGGGTCACGGCGGGGTCGGTGTGTGTCTGGGTAAGGAGCTTCTCCCCGGGGAACCGGGGTCACGACGGGGTCGGTGTGTGTCTGGGTAAGGGCCCGCTCCCCGGGGAACCGGGGTCACGGCGGGGTCGGTGTGTGTCTGGGTAAGGGCCCGCTTCCCGGGGAACCGGGGTCACGGCGGGGTCGGTGTGTGTCTGGGTAAGAGCCCGCTCCCCGGGGAACCGGGGTCACGGCGGGGTCGGTGTGTGTCTGGGTAAGGAGCTTCTCCCCGGGGAACCGGGGTCACGGCGGGGTCGGTGTGTGTCTGGGTAAGGGCCCGCTCCCCGGGGAACCGGGGTCACGGCGGGGTCGGTGTGTGTCTGGGTAAGGGCCCGCTCACCAGGGAACCGGGGTCACGGCGGGGTCGGTGTGTGTCTGGGTAAGGGCCCGCTCCCCGGGGAACCGGGGTCACGGCGGGGTCGGTGTGTGTCTGGGTAAGGGCCCGCTCCCGGGGGAACCGGGGTCACGGCGGGGTCAGTGTGTGTCTGGGTAAGGAGCTTCTCCCCGGGGAACAGGAGTCACGGCGGGGTCGGTGTGTTTCTGGGTAAGGGCCCGCTCCCCGGGGAACCGGGGTCACGGCGGGGTCGGTGTGTGTCTGGGTAAGGGCCCGCTCCCCGGGGAACCGGGGTCACGGCGGGGTCAGTGTGTGTCTGGTAAGGGCCCGCTCCCCGGGGAACCGGGGTCACGGCGGGGTCGGTGTGTGTCTGGGTAAGGGCCCGCTCCCCGGGGAACCGGGGTCACGGCGGGGTCAGTGTGTGTCTGGGTAAGGGCCCGCTCCCCGGGGAACCGGGGTCACGGCGGGGTCAGTGTGTGTCTTGGTAAGGGCCCGCTCCCCGGGGAACCGTGGTCACGGCGGGGTCAGTGTGTGTCTGGGTAAGGGCCCGCTCCCCGGGGAACCGGGGTCACGGCGGGGTCAGTGTGTGTCTGGGTAAGGAGCTTCTCCCCGGGGAACCGGGGTCACGGCGGGGTCGGTGTGTGTCTGGGTAAGGGCCCGCTCCCCGGGGAACCGGGGTCACGGCGGGGTCATTGTGTGTCTGGGTAAGGAGCTTCTCCCCGGGGAACCGGGGTCACGGCGGGGTCAGTGTGTGTCTGGGTAAGGGCCCGCTCCCCGGGGAACCGGGGTCACGGCGGGGTCGGTGTGTGTCTGGGTAAGGGCCCGCTCCCCGGGGAACCGGGGTCACGGCGGGCTCAGTGTGTGTCTAGGTAGGGAGCTTCTCCCCGGGGAACCGGGGTCACGGCGGGGTCAGTGTGTGTCTGGGTAAGGGCCCGCTCCCCGGGGAACCGGGGTCACGGCGGGGTAGGTGTGTGTCTGGGTAAGGGCCCGCTCCCCGGGGAACCGGTGTCACGGCGGGGTCAGTGTGTGTCTGGGTAAGGGCCCGCTCCCCGGGGAACCGGGGTCACGGCGGGGTCAGTGTGTGTCTGGGTAAGGGCCCGCTCCCCGGGGAACCGGGGTCACGGCGGGGTCAGTGTGTGTCTGGGTAAGGAGCTTCTCCCCGGGGAACCGGGGTCACGGCGGGGTCAGTGTGTGTCTGGGTAAGGAGCTTCTCCCCGGGGAACCGGAGTCATGGCGGGATCAGTGTGTGTCTGGGTAAGGGCCCGCTCCCCGGGGAACCGGGGTCACGGCGGGGTCAGTGTGTGTCTGGGTAAGGGCCCGCTCCCCGGGGAACCGGGGTCACGGCGGAGTCGGTGTGTGTCTGGGTAAGGGCCCGCTCCCCGGGGAACCGGGGTCACGGCGGGGTCAGTGTGTGTCTGGGTAAGGGCCCGCTCCCCGGGGAACCGGAGTCACGGCGGGGTCGGTGTGTGTCTGGGTAAGGGCCCGCTCCCCGGGGAACCGGGGTCACGGCGGGGTCAGTGTGTGTCTGGGTAAGGAGCTTCTCCCCGGGGAACCGGGGTCACGGCGGGGTCAGTGTGTGTCTGGGTAAGGGCCCGCTCCCCGGGGAACCGGGGTCACGGGGGGTCGGTGTGTGTCTGGGTGAGGGCCCGCTCCCCGGGGAACCGGGGTCACGGCGGGGTCGGTGTGTGTCTGGGTAAGGAGCTTCTCCCCGGGGAACCGGGGTCACGGCGGGGTCAGTGTGTGTCTGGGTAAGGGCCCGCTCCCCGGGGAACCGGGGTCACGGCGGGGTCAGTGTGTGTCTGGGTAAGGAGCTTCTCCCCGGGGAACCGGGGTCACGGCGGGGTCAGTGTGTGTCTGGGTAAGGGCCCGCTCCCCGGGGAACCGGGGTCACGGCGGGGTCGGTGTGTGTCTGGGTAAGGGCCCGCTCCCCGGGGAACCGGGGTCACGGCGGGGTCGGTGTGTGTCTGGGTAAGGGCCCGCTCCCCGGGGAACCGGGGTCACGGCGGGGTCGGTGTGTGTCTGGGTAAGGGCCCGCTCCCCGGGGTACCGGGGTCACGGCGGGGTCAGTGTGTGTCTGGGTAAGGAGCTTCTCCCCGGGGAACCGGGGTCACGGCGGGGTCAGTGTGTGTCTGGGTAAGGGCCCGCTCCCCGGGGAACCGGGGTCACGGCGGGGTCGGTGTGTGTCTGGGTAAGGGCCCGCTCCCCGGGGAACCGGGGTCACGGCGGGGTCAGTGTGTGTCTGGGTAAGGGCCCGCTCCCCGGGGAACCGGGGTCACGGCGGGGTCAGTGTGTGTCTGGGTAAGGAGCTTCTCCCCGGGGAACCAGGGTCACGGCGGGGTCAGTGTGTGTCTGGGTAAGGGCCCGCTCCCCGGGGAACCGGGGTCACGGCGGGGTCAGTGTGTGTCTGGGTAAGGGCCCGCTCCCTGGGGAACCGGATCACGGCGGGGTCAGTGTGTGTCTGGGTAAGGGCCCGCTCCCCGGGGAACCGGGGTCACGGCGGGGTCGGTGTGTGTCTGGGTAAGGAGCTTCTCCCCGGGGAACCGGGGTCACGGCGAGGTCAGTGTGTGTCTGGGTAAGGGCCCGCTCCCTGGGGAACCGGGGTCACGGCGGGGTCAGTGTGTGTCTGGGTAAGGGCCCGCTCCCCGGGGAACCGGGGTCACGGCGGGGTCAGTGTGTGTCTGGGTAAGGGCCCGCTCCCCGGGGAACCGGGGTCACGGCGGGGTCAGTGTGTGTCTGGGTAAGGGCCCGCTCCCTGGGGAACCGGGGTCACGGCGGGGTCGGTGTGTGTCTGGGTAAGGGCCCGCTCCCTGGGGAACCGGGGTCACGGCGGGGTCGGTGTGTGTCTGGGTAAGGGCCCGCTCCCCGGGGAACCGGGGTCATGGCGGGGTCAGTGTGTGTCTGGGTAAGGAGCTTCTCCCCGGGGAACCGGGGTCACGGCGGGGTCAGTGTGTGTCTGGGTAAGGGCCCGCTCCCCGGGGAACCGGGGTCACGGCGGGGTCAGTGTGTGTCTGGGTAAGGAGCTTCTCCCCGGGGAACCGGGGTCACGGCGGGGTCAGTGTGTGTCTGGGTAAGGGCCCGCTCCCTGGGGAACCGGGGTCACGGCGGGGCAGTGTGTGTCTGGGTAAGGGCCCGCTCCCCGGGGAACCGGGGTCACGGCGGGGTCAGTGTGTGTCTGGGTAAGGGCCCGCTCCCTGGGGAACCGGGGTCACGGCGGGGTCGGTGTGTGTCTGGGTAAGGAGCTTCTCCCCGGGGAACCAGGGTCACGGCGGGGTCAGTGTGTGTCTGGGTAAGGAGCTTCTCCCCGGGGAACTGGGGTCATGGCGGGGTCGGTGTGTGTCTGGGTAAGGGCCCGCTCCCCGGGGAACCGGGGTCACGGCGGGGTCAGTGTGTGTCTGGGTAAGGAGCTTCTCCCCGGGGAACTGGGGTCATGGCGGGGTCGGTGTGTGTCTGGGTAAGGGCCCGCTCCCCGGGGAACCGGGGTCACGGCGGGGTCAGTGTGTGTCTGGGTAAGGGTCCGCTCCCCGGGGAACCGGGGTCACGGCGGGGTCAGTGTGTGTCTGGGTAAGGGCCCGCTCCCCGGGGAACCGGGGTCACGGCGGGGTCAGTGTGTGTCCGGGTAAGGGCCCGCTCCCCGGGGAACCGGGGTCACGGCGGGGTCAGTGTGTGTCTGGGTAAGGAGCTTCTCCCCGGGGAACCGGGGTCACGGCGGGGTCAGTGTGTGTCTGGGTAAGGGCCCGCTCCCCGGGGAACCGGGGTCACGGCGGGGTCGGTGTGTGTCTGGGTAATGGCCCGCTCCCCGGGGAACCGGGGTCACGGCGGGGTCGGTGTGTGTCTGGGTAAGGGCCCGCTCCCCGGGGAACCGGGGTCACGGCGGGGTCGGTGTGTGTCTGGGTAAGGGCCCGCTCCCCGGGGAACCGGGGTCACGGCGGGGTCAGTGTGTGTCTGGGTAAGGAGCTTCTCCCCGGGGAACCGGGGTCACGGCGGGGTCAGTGTGTGTCTGGGTAAGGAGCTTCTCCCCGGGGAACCGGGGTCACGGCGGGGTCAGTGTGTGTCTGGGTAAGGAGCTTCTCCCCGGGGAACCGGGGTCACGGCGGGGTCAGTGTGTGTCTGGGTAAGGGCCCGCTCCCCGGGGAACCGGGGTCACGGCGGGGTCAGTGTGTGTCTGGGTAAGGGCCCGCTCCCTGGGGAACCGGGGTCACGGCGGGGTCAGTGTGTGTCTGGGTAAGGAGCTTCTCCCCGGGGAACCGGGGTCACGGCGGGGTCAGTGTGTGTCTGGGTAAGGGCCCGCTCCCCGGGGAACCGGGGTCACGGCGGGGTCGGTGTGTGTCTGGGTAAGGGCCCGCTCCCCGGGGAACCGGGGTCACGGCGGGGTCGGTGTGTGTCTGGGTAAGGGCCCGCTCCCCGGGGAACCGGGGTCACGGCGGGGTCAATGTGTGTCTGGGTAAGGGCCCGCTCCCCGGGGAACCGGGGTCACGGCGGGGTCGGTGTGTGTCTGGGTAAGGGCCCGCTCCCCGGGGAACCGGGATCACGGTGGGGTCAGTGTGTGTCTGGGTAAGGAGCTTCTCCCCGGGGAACCGGGGTCACGGCGGGGTCAATGTGTGTCTGGGTAAGGGCCCGCTCCCCGGGGAACCGGGGTCACGGCGGGGTCGGTGTGTGTCTGGGTAAGGGCCCGCTCCCCGGGGAACCGGGGTCACGGCGGGGTCGGTGTGTGTCTGGGTAAGGGCCCGCTCCCCGGGGAACCGGGGTCACGGTGGGGTCGGTGTGTGTCTGGGTAAGGGCCCGCTCTCCGGGGGACCGGGGTCACGGCGGGGTCAGTGTGTGTCTGGGTAAGGGCCCGCTCCCCGGGGAACCGGGGTCACGGCGGGGTCGGTGTCTGGGTAAGGGCCCGCTCCCCGGGGAACCGGGGTCACGGCGGGGTCAGTGTGTGTCTGGGTAAGGGCCCGCTCCCCGGGGAAGCGGGGTCACGGCGGGGTCAGTGTGTGTCTGGGTAAGGGCCCGCTTCCCGGGGAACCGGGGTCACGGCGGGGTCGGTGTGTGTCTGGGTAAGGGCCCGCTTCCCGGGGAACCGGGGTCACGACGGGGTCGGTGTGTGTCTGGGTAAGGGCCCGCTCCCCGGGGAACCGGGGTCACGGCGGGGTCGGTGTGTGTCTGGGTAAGGGCCCGCTTCCCGGGGAACCGGGGTCACGGCGGGGTCGGTGTGTGTCTGGGTAAGGGCCCGCTCACCGGGGAACCGGGGTCACGACGGGGTCGGTGTGTGTCTGGGTAAGGGCCCGCTCCCCGGGGAACCAGGGTCACGGCGGGGTCAGTGTGTGTCTGGGTAGGGGCCCGCTCCCCGGGGAACCGGGGTCACGGCGGGGTCGGTGTGTGTCTGGGTAAGGGCCCGCTTCCCGGGGAACCGGGGTCACGGCGGGGTCGGTGTGTGTCTGGGTAAGAGCCCGCTCCCCGGGGAACCGGGGTCACGGCGGGGTCGGTGTGTGTCTGGGTAAGGAGCTTCTCCCCGGGGAACCGGGGTCACGGCGAGGTCGGTGTGTGTCTGGGTAAGGGCCCGCTCCCCGGGGAACCGGGGTCACGGCGGGGTCGGTGTGTGTCTGGGTAAGGGCCCGCTCACCAGGGAACCGGGGTCACGGCGGGGTCAGTGTGTGTCTGGGTAAGGAGCTTCTCCCCGGGGAACCGGGGTCACGGCGGGGTCAGTGTGTGTCTGGGTAAGGAGCTTCTCCCCGGGGAACCGGGGTCACGGCGGGGTCAGTGTGTGTCTGGGTAAGGGCCCGCTCCCCGGGGAACCGGGGTCACGGCGGGGTCAGTGTGTGTCTGGGTAAGGGCCCGCTCCCCGGGGAACCGTGGTCACGGCGGGGTCAGTGTGTGTCTGGGTAAGGGCCCGCTCCCCGGGGAACCGGGGTCACGGCGGGGTCAGTGTGTGTCTGGGTAAGGAGCTTCTCCCCGGGGAACCGGGGTCACGGCGGGGTCGGTGTGTGTCTGGGTAAGGGCCCGCTCCCCGGGGAACCGGGGTCACGGCGGGGTCATTGTGTGTCTGGGTAAGGAGCTTCTCCCCGGGGAACCAGGGTCACGGCGGGGTCAGTGTGTGTCTGGGTAAGGGCCCGCTCCCCGGGGAACCGGGGTCACGGCGGGGTCGGTGTGTGTCTGGGTAAGGGCCCGCTCCCCGGGGAACCGGGGTCACGGCGGGCTCAGTGTGTGTCTAGGTAGGGAGCTTCTCCCCGGGGAACCGGGGTCACGGCGGGGTCAGTGTGTGTCTGGGTAAGGGCCCGCTCCCCGGGGAACCGGGGTCACGGCGGGGTAGGTGTGTGTCTGGGTAAGGGCCCGCTCCCCGGGGAACCGGTGTCACGGCGGGGTCAGTGTGTGTCTGGGTAAGGGCCCGCTCCCCGGGGTACCGGGGTCACGGCGGGGTCAGTGTGTGTCTGGGTAAGGGCCCGCTCCCCGGGGAACCGGGGTCACGGCGGGGTCAGTGTGTGTCTGGGTAAGGAGCTTCTCCCCGGGGAACCGGGGTCACGGCGGGGTCAGTGTGTGTCTGGGTAAGGAGCTTCTCCCCGGGGAACCGGAGTCATGGCGGGATCAGTGTGTGTCTGGGTAAGGGCCCGCTCCCCGGGGAACCGGGGTCACGGCGGGGTCAGTGTGTGTCTGGGTAAGGGCCCGCTCCCCGGGGAACCGGGGTCACGGCGGAGTCGGTGTGTGTCTGGGTAAGGGCCCGCTCCCCGGGGAACCGGGGTCACGGCGGGGTCAGTGTGTGTCTGGGTAAGGGCCCGCTCCCCGGGGAACCGGAGTCACGGCGGGGTCGGTGTGTGTCTGGGTAAGGGCCCGCTCCCCGGGGAACCGGGGTCACGGCGGGGTCAGTGTGTGTCTGGGTAAGGAGCTTCTCCCCGGGGAACCGGGGTCACGGCGGGGTCAGTGTGTGTCTGGGTAAGGGCCCGCTCCCCGGGGAACCGCGTTCACGGCGGGGTCAGTGTGTGTCTGGGTAAGGGCCCGCTCCCCGGGGAACCGGGGTCACGGCGGGGTCGGTGTGTGTCTGGGTAAGGGCCCGCTCCCTGGGGAACCGGGGTCACGGCGGGGTCAGTGTGTGTCTGGGTAAGAGCCCGCTCCCCGGGGAACCGGGGTCACGGCGGGGTCAGTGTGTGTCTGGGTAAGGGCCCGTTCCCTGGGGAACCGGGGTCACGGCGGGGTCAGTGTGTGTCTGGGTAAGGGCCCGCTCCCCGGGGAACCGGGGTCACGGCGGGGTCAGTGTGTGTCTGGGTAAGGAGCTTCTCCCCGGGGAACCGGGGTCACGGCGGGGTCAGTGTGTGTCTGGGTAAGGGCCCGCTCCCCGGGGAACCGGGGTCACGGCGGGGTCAGTGTGTGTCTGGGTAAGGGCCCGCTCTCCGGGGAACCGGGGTCACGGCGGGGTCAGTGTGTGTCTGGGTAAGGAGCTTCTCCCCGGCGAACCGGGGTCACGGCGGGGTCGGTGTGTGTCTGGGTAAGGAGCTTCTCCCCGGGGAACAGGAGTCACGGCGGGGTCGGTGTGTTTCTGGGTAAGGGCCCGCTCCCGGGGGAACCGGGGTCACGGCGGGGTCAGTGTGTGTCTGGGTAAGGAGCTTCTCCCCGGGGAACAGGAGTCACGGCGGGGTCGGTGTGTGTCTGGGTAAGGAGCTTCTCCCCGGGGAACCGGGGTCACGGCGGGGTCAGTGTGTGTCTGGGTAAGGGCCCGCTCCCCGGGGAACCGGGGTGACGGCGGGGTCGGTGTGTGTCTGGGTAAGGGCCCGCTCCCCGGGGAACCGGGGTCACGGCGGGGTCAGTGTGTGTCTGGGTAAGGAGCTTCTCCCCGGGGAACCGGGGTCACGGCGGGGTCAGTGTGTGTCTGGGTAAGGGCCCGCTCCCCGGGGAACCGGGGTCACGGCGGGGTCAGTGTGTGTCTGGGTAAGGGCCCGCTCCCCGGGGAACCGTGGTCACGGCGGGGTCAGTGTGTGTCTGGGTAAGGGCCCGCTCCCCGGGGAACCGGGGTCACGGCGGGGTCAGTGTTTGTCTGGGTAAGGAGCTTCTCCCCGGGGAACTGGGGTCACGGCGGGGTCGGTGTGTGTCTGGGTAAGGGCCCGCTCCCCGGGGAACCGGGGTCACGGCGGGGTCATTGTGTGTCTGGGTAAGGAGCTTCTCCCCGGGGAACCGGGGTCACGGCGGGGTCAGTGTGTGTCTGGGTAAGGGCCCGCTCCCCGGGGAACCGGGGTCACGGCGGGGTCGGTGTGTGTCTGGGTAAGGGCCCGCTCCCCGGGGAACCGGGGTCACGGCGGGCTCAGTGTGTGTCTAGGTAGGGAGCTTCTCCCCGGGGAACCGGAGTCACGGCGGCGTCAGTGTGTGTCTGGGTAAGGGCCCGCTCCCTGGGGAACCGGGGTCACGGCGGGGTCAGTGTGTGTCTGGGTAAGGAGCTTCTCCCCGGGGAACCGGGGTCACGGCGGGGTCAGTGTGTGTCTGGGTAAGGGCCCGCTCCCCGGGGAACCGGGGTCACGGCGGAGTCGGTGTGTGTCTGGGTAAGGGCCCGCTCCCCGGGGAACCGGGGTCACGGCGGGGTCAGTGTGTGTCTGGGTAAGGGCCCGTTCCCCGGGGAACCGGAGTCACGGCGGGGTCGGTGTGTGTCTGGGTAAGGGCCCGCTCCCCGGGGAACCGGGGTCACGGCGGGGTCAGTGTGTGTCTGGGTAAGGAGCTTCTCCCCGGGGAACCGGGGTCACGGCGGGGTCAGTGTGTGTCTGGGTAAGGGCCCGCTCCCCGGGGAACCGCGGTCACGGCGGGGTCAGTGTGTGTCTGGGTAAGGGCCCGCTCCCCGGGGAACCGGGGTCACGGCGGGGTCAGTGTGTGTCTGGGTAAGGAGCTTCTCCCCGGGGAACCGGGGTCACGGCGGGGTCAGTGTGTGTCTGGGTAAGGGCCCGCTCCCCGGGGAACCGGGGTCACGGCGGGGTCAGTGTGTGTCTGGGTAAGGGCCCGCTCCCCGGGGAACCGGGGTCACGGCGGGGTCAGTGTGTGTCTGGGTAAGGAGCTTCTCCCCGGCGAACCGGGGTCACGGCGGGGTCGGTGTGTGTCTGGGTAAGTTGCTTCTCCCCGGGGAACCGGGGTCACGGCGGGGTCAGTGTGTGTCTGGGTAAGGGCCCGCTCCCCGGGGAACCGGGGTCATGGCGGGGTCAGTGTGTGTCTGGGTAAGGGCCCGCTCCCCGGGGAACCGGAGTCACGGCGGGGTCAGTGTGTGTCTGGGTAAGGGCCCGCTCCCCGGGGAACCGGGGTCACGGCGGGGTCGGTGTGTGTCTGGGTAAGGAGCTTCTCCCCGGGGAACCGGGGTCACGGCGGGGTCGGTGTGTGTCTGGGTAAGGGCCCGCTCTCTGGGGAACCGGGGTCACGGCGGGGTCGGTGTGTGTCTGGGTAAGGGCCCGCTCCCCGGGGAACTGGGGTCATGGCGGGGTCGGTGTGTGTCTGGGTAAGGGCACGCTCCCCGGGGAACCGGGGTCACGGCGGGGTCAGTGTGTGTCTGGGTAAGGGCCCGCTCCCCGGGGAACCGGGGTCACGGCGGGGTCAGTGTGTGTCTGGGTAAGGGCCCGCTCCCCGGGGAACCGGGGTCACGGCGGGGTCAGTGTGTGTCTGTGTAAGGGCCCGCTCCCCGGGGAACCGGGGTCACGGCGGGGTCAGTGTGTGTCTGGGTAAGGGCCCGCTCCCCGGGGAACCGGGGTCACGGCGGGGTCAGTGTGTGTCTGGGTAAGGGCCCGCTCCCCGGGGAACCGGGGTCACGGCGGGGTCGGTGTGTGTCTGGGTAAGGGCCCGCTCCCCGGGGAACCGGGGTCACGGCGGGGTCGGTGTTTGTCTGGGTAAGGGCCCGCTCCCCGGGGAACCGGGGTCACGACGGGGTCGGTGTGTGTCTGGGTAAGGGCCCGCTCCCCGGGGAACCGGGGTCACGGCGGGGTCGGTGTGTGTCTGGGTAAGGGCCCGCTTCCCGGGGAACCGGGGTCACGGCGGGGTCGGTGTGTGTCTGGGTAAGAGCCCGCTCCCCGGGGAACCGGGGTCACGGCGGGGTCGGTGTGTGTCTGGGTAAGGAGCTTCTCCCCGGGGAACCGGGGTCACGGCGGGGTCGGTGTGTGTCTGGGTAAGGGCCCGCTCCCCGGGGAACCGGGGTCACGGCGGGGTCGGTGTGTGTCTGGGTAAGGGCCCGCTCACCAGGGAACCGGGGTCACGGCGGGGTCGGTGTGTGTCTGGGTAAGGGCCCGCTCCCCGGGGAACCGGGGTCACGGCGGGGTCGGTGTGTGTCTGGGTAAGGGCCCGCTCCCGGGGGAACCGGGGTCACGGCGGCGTCAGTGTGTGTCTGGGTAAGGAGCTTCTCCCCGGGGAACCGGGGTCACGGCGGGGTCAGTGTGTGTCTGGGTAAGGGCCCGCTCCCCGGGGAACCGGGGTCACGGCGGGGTCAGTGTGTGTCTGGGTAAGGGCCCGCTCCCCGGGGAACCGGGGTCACGGCGGGGTCAGTGTGTGTCTGGGTAAGGGCCCGCTCCCCGGGGAACCGGGGTCACGGCGGGGTCAGTGTGTGTCTGGGTAAGGAGCTTCTCCCCGGGGAACCGGGGTCACGGCGGGGTCGGTGTGTGTCTGGGTAAGGGCCCGCTCCCCGGGGAACCGGGGTCACGGCGGGGTCATTGTGTGTCTGGGTAAGGAGCTTCTCCCCGGGGAACCGGGGTCACGGCGGGGTCAGTGTGTGTCTGGGTAAGGGCCCGCTCCCCGGGGAACCGGGGTCACGGCGGGGTCGGTGTGTGTCTGGCTAAGGGCCCGCTCCCCGGGGAACCGGGGTCACGGCGGGGTCGGTGTGTGTCTGGGTAAGGGCCCGCTCCCCGGGGAACCGGGGTCACGGCGGGCTCAGTGTGTGTCTAGGTAAGGAGCTTCTCCCCGGGGAACCGGGGTCACGGCGGGCTCAGTGTGTGTCTAGGTAAGGAGCTTCTCCCCGGGGAACCGGGGTCACGGCGGGGTCGGTGTGTGTCTGGGTAAGGGCCCGCTCCCCGGGGAACCGGGGTCACGGCGGGGTCAGTGTGTGTCTGGGTAAGGGCCCGCTCCCCGGGGAACCGGGATCACGGCGGGGTCGGTGTGTGTCTGGGTAAGGAGCTTCTCCCCGGGGAACCGGGGTCACGGCGGGGTCAGTGTGTGTCTGGGTAAGGGCCCGCTCCCCGGGGAACCGGGGTCACGGCGGGTCGGTGTGTGTCTGGGTAAGGAGCTTCTCCCCGGGGAACCGGGGTCACGGCGGGGTCAGTGTGTGTCTGGGTAAGGGCCCGCTCCCCGGGGAACCGGGGTCACGGCGGGGTCGGTGTGTGTCTGGGTAAGGGCCCGCTCCCCGGGGAACCGGTGTCACGGCGGGGTCAGTGTGTGTCTGGGTAAGGGCCCGCTCCCCGGGGAACCGGGGTCACGGCGGGGTCAGTGTGTGTCTGGGTAAGGGCCCGCTCCCCGGGGAACCGGGGTCACGGCGGGGTCGGTGTGTGTCTGGGTAATGAGCTTCTCCCCGGGGAACCGGGGTCACGGCAGGGTCGGTGTGTGTCTGGGTAAGGGCCCGCTCCCCGGGGAACCGGGGTCACGCCGGGGTCAGTGTGTGTCTGGGTAAGGAGCTTCTCCCCGGGGAACCGGGGTCAAGGCGGGGTCAGTGTGTGTCTGGGTAAGGAGCTTCTCCCCGGGGAACCGGAGTCATGGCGGGATCAGTGTGTGTCTGGGTAAGGGCCCGCTCCCCGGGGAACCGGGGTCACGGCGGGGTCAGTGTGTGTCTGGGTAAGGGCCCGCTCCCCGGGGAACCGGGGTCACGGCGGAGTCGGTGTGTGTCTGGGTAAGGGCCCGCTCCCCGGGGAACCGGGGTCACGGCGGGGTCAGTGTATGTCTGGGTAAGGGCCCGCTCCCCGGGGAACCGGAGTCACGGCGGGGTCGGTGTGTGTCTGGGTAAGGGCCCGCTCCCCGGGGAACCGGGGTCACGGCGGGGTCAGTGTGTGTCTGGGTAAGGAGCTTCTCCCCGGGGAACCGGGGTCACGGCGGGGTCAGTGTGTTATGGGTATGGGCCCGCTCCCCGGGGAACCGGGGTCACGGCGGGGTCGGTGTGTGTCTGGGTAAGGGCCCGCTCCCCGGGGAACCGGGGTCACGGCGGGGTCAGTGTGTGTCTGGGTAAGGAGCTTCTCCCCGGGGAACCGGGGTCACGGCGGGGTCGGTGTGTGTCTCGGTAAAGGCCCGCACCCCGGGGAACCGGGGTCACGGTGGGGTCAGTGTGTGTCTGGGTAAGGAGCTTCTCCCCGGGGAACCGGGGTCACGGCGGGGTCAGTGTGTGTCTGGGTAAGGGCCCGCTCCCTGGGGAACCGGGGTCACGGCGAGGTTAGTGTGTGTCTGGGTAAGGGCCCGCTCCCCGGGGAACCGGGGTCACGGCGGGGTCAGTGTGTGTCTGGGTAAGGAACTTCTCCCCGGGGAACCGGGGTCACGGCGGGGTCAGTGTGTGTCTGGGTAAGGGCCCGCTCCCCGGGGAACCGGGGTCACGGCGGGGTCAGTGTGTGTCTGGGTAAGGGCCCGCTCCCCGGGGAACCGGGGTCACGGCGGGGTCAGTGTGTGTCTGGGTAATGGCCCGCTCCCCGGGGAACCGGGGTCATGGCGGGGTCAGTGTGTGTCTGGGTAAGGAGCTTCTCCCCGGGGAACCGGGGTCACGGCGGGGTCAGTGTGTGTCTGGATAAGGGCCCGCTCCCCGGGGAACCGGGGTCACGGCGGGGTCAGTGTGTGTCTGGGTAAGGGCCCGCTGCCCGGGGAACCGGGGTCACGGCGGGGACAGTGTGTGTCTGGTTAAGGGCCCGCTCCCCGGGGAACCCGGGTCACGGCGGGGTCGGTGTGTGTCTGGGTAAGGGCCCGCTCCCCGGGAACCGGGGTCACGGCGGGGTCGGTGTGTGTCTGGGTAAGGGCCCGCTCCCCGGGAACCGGGGTCACGGCGGGGTCGGTGTGTGTCTGGGTGAGGGCCCGCTCCCCAGGAACCGGGGTCACGGTGGGGTCAGTGTGTGTCTGGGTAAGGGCCCGCTCCCCGGGGAACCGGGGTCACGGCGGGGTCGGTGTGTGTCTGGGTAAGGGCCCGCTCCCCGGGGAACCGGGGTCACGGCGGGGTCAGTGTGTGTCTGGGTAAGGAGCTTCTCCCCGGGGAACCGGGGTCACGGCGGGGTCGGTGTGTGTCTGGGTAACGGCCCGCTCCCCGGGGAACCGGGGTCACGGCGGGGTCAGTGTGTGTCTGGGTAAGGGCCCGCTCCCCGGGGAACCGGGGTTACGGCGGGGTCGGTGTGTGTCTGGGTAAGGAGCTTCTCCCCGGGGAACCGGGGTCACGGCGGGGTCAGTGTGTGTCTGGGTAAGGGCCCGCTCCCCGGGGAACCGGGGTCACGGCGGGGTCAGTGTGTGTCTGGGTAAGGAGCTTCTCCCCGGGGAACCGGGGTCACGGCGGGGTCGGTGTGTGTCTGGGTAACGGCCCGCTCCCCGGGGAACCGGGGTCACGGCGGGGTCAGTGTGTGTCTGGGTAAGGGCCCGCTCCCCGGGGAACCGGGGTTACGGCGGGGTCGGTGTGTGTCTGGGTAAGGAGCTTCTCCCCGGGGAACCGGGGTCACGGCGGGGTCAGTGTGTGTCTGGGTAAGGGCCCGCTCCACGGGGAACCGGGGTCACGGCGGGGTCAGTGTGTGTCTGGGTCAGGGCCCGCTCCCCGGGGAACCGGGGTCACGGCGGGGTCAGTGTGTGTCTGGGTAAGGGCCCGCTCCCCGGGGAACCGGGGTCACGGCGGGGTCAGTGTGTGTCTGGGTAAGGGCCCGCTCCCCGGGGAACCGGGGTCACGGCGGGGTCGGTGCGTGTCTGGGTAAGGAGCTTCTCCCCGGGGAACCGGGGTCACGGCGGGGTCAGTGTGTGTCTGGGTAAGGAGCTTCTCCCCGGGGAACCGGGGTCACGGCGGGATCGGTGTGTGTCTGGGTAAGGGCCCGCTCCCCGGAGAACCGGGGTCACGGCGGGATCAGTGTGTGTCTGGGTAAGGGCCCGCTCCCCGGTGAACCGGGGTCACGGCGGGATCGGTGTGTGTCTAGGTAAGGGCCCGCTCCCCGGGGAACCGGGGTCACGGCGGGGTCGGTGTCTGGGTAAGGAGCTTCTCCCCGGGGAACCGGGGTCACGGCGGGATCGGTGTGTGTCTAGGTAAGGGCCCGCTCCCCGGGGAACCGGGGTCACGGCGGGGTCGGTGTCTGGGTAAGGGCCCGCTCCCCGGGGAACCGGGGTCACGGCGGGGTCGGTGTGTGTCTGGGTAAGGAGCTTCTCCCCGGGAAACCGGGGTCACGGCGAGGTCGGTGTGTATCTGGGTAAGGAGCTTCTCCCCGGGAAACCGGGGTCACGGCGGGGTCCGTGTGTGTCTGGGTAAGGGCCCGCTCCCCGGGGAACCGGGGTTATGGCGGGGTCGGTGTGTGTCTGGGTAAGGGCCCGCTCCCCGGGGAACCGGGGTCACGGCGGGGTCGGTGTGTGTCTGGGTAAGGACCCGCTCCCCGGGGAACCGGGGTCACGGCGGGGTCGGTGTGTGTCTGGGTAAGGAGCTTCTCCCCGGGGAACCGGGGTCACGGCGGGGTCAGTGTGTGTCTGGGTAAGGGCCCGCTCCCCGGGGAACCGGGGTCACGGCGGGGTCGGTGTGTGTCTGGGTAAGGAGCTTCTCCCCGGGGAACCGGGGTCACGGCGGGGTCGGTGTGTGTCTGGGTAAGGGCCCGCTCCCCGGGGAACCGGGGTCACGGCGGGGTCAGTGTGTGTCTGGGTCAGGGCCCGCTCCCCGGGGAACCGGGGTCACGGCGGGGTCGGTGTGTTTCTGGGTAAGGGCCCGCTTCCCTGGAAACCGGGGTCACGGCGGGGTCGGTGTGTGTCTGGGTAAGGGCCCGCTCCCCGGGGAACAGGAGTCACGGCGGGGTCAGTGTGTGTCTGGGTAAGGGCCCGCTCCCCGGGGAACCGGGGTCACGGCGGGGTCAGTGTGTGTCTGGGTAAGGGCCCGCTCCCCGGGGAACCGGGGTCACGGCGGGGTCGGTGTGTGTCTGGGTAAGGGCCCGCTCCCCGGGAAACGGGGGTCACGGCGGGGTCAGTGTGTGTCTGGTAAGGGCCCGCTCCCCGGGGAACCGGGGTCACGGCGGGGTCAGTGTGTGTCTGGGTAAGGAGCTTCGCCCCGGGGAACCGGGGTCACGGCGGGGTCGTTGTGTGTCTGGGTAAGGGCCCGCTCCCCGGGGAACCGGGGTCACGGCAGGGTCGGTGTGTGTATGGGTAAGGGCCCGCTCCCCGGGGAACCGGGGTCACGGCGGGGTCGGTGTGTGTCTGTGTAAGGGCCCGCTCCCCGGGGAACCAGGGTCACGGCGGGGTCAGTGTGTGTCTGGGTAAGGGCCCGCTCCCCGGGGAACCGGGGTCACGGCGGGGTCAGTGTGTGTCTGGGTAAGGGCCCGCTCCCCGGGGAACCGGAGTCACGGCGGGGTCGGTGTGTGTCTGGGTAAGGAGCTCCTCCCCGGGGAACCGGGGTCACGGCGGGGTCAGTGTGTGTCTGGGTAAGGGCCCGCTCCCCGGGGAACCGGGGTCACGGCGGGGTCGGTGTGTGTCTGGGTAAGGAGCTTCTCCCCGGGGAACCGGGGTCACGGCGGGGTCAGTGTGTGTCTGGGTAAGGGCCCGTTCACCGGGGAACCGGGGTCACGGCGGGGTCAGTGTGTGTCTGGGTAAGGGCCCGCTCCCCGGGGAACCGGGGTCACGGCGGGGTCAGTGTTTGTCTGGGTAAGGGCCCGGTCCCCGGGGAACCGGCGTCACGGCGGGGTCAGTGTGTGTCTGGGTAAGGGCCCGCTCCCCGGGGAACCGGGGTCACGGCGGGGTCAGTGCGTGTCTGGGTAAGGGCCCGCTCCCCGGGGAACCGGGGTCACGGCGGGGTCGGTGTGTGTCTGGGTAAGGGCCCGCTCCCCGGCGAACCGGGGTCACGGCGGGGTCGGTGTGTGTCTGGGTAAGGGCCCGCTCCCCGGGGAACCGGGGTCACGGCGGGGTCGGTGTGTGTCTGGGTAAGGGCCCGCTCCCCGGGGAATCGGGGTCACGGCGGGGTCAGTGTGTGTCTGGGTAAGGGCCCGCTCCCTGGGGAACCGGGGTCACGGCGGGGTCGGTGTGTGTCTGGGTAAGGGCCCGCTTTCCGGGGAACCGGGGTCACGGCGGGGTCGGTGTGTGTCTGGGTAAGGAGCTACTCCCCGGGGAACCGGGGTCACGGCGGGGTCAGTGTGTGTCTGGGTAAGGAGCTTCTCCCCGGGGTACCGGGGTCACGGCGGGGTCGGTGTCTGGGTAAGGGCCCGCTCACTGGGGAACCGGGGTCACGGCGGGGTCAGTGTGTGTCTGGGTAAGGGCCCGCTCCCCGGGGAACCGGGGTCACGGCGGGGTCGGTGTGTGTCTGGGTAAGGGCCCGCTCCCCGGGGAACCGGGGTCACGGCGGGGTCAGTGTGTGTCTGGGTAAGGGCCCGCTCCCCGGGGAACCGGGGTCACGGCGGGGTCGGTGTGTGTCTGGGTAAGGGCCCGCTCCCCGGGGAACCGGGGTCACGGCGGGGTCGGTGTGTGTCTGGGTAAGGGCCCGCTCCCCGGGGAACCGGGGTCACGGCGGGGTCGGTGTGTGTCTGGGTAAGGGCCCGCTCCCCGGGAACCGGGGTCACGGCGGGGTCGGTGTGTGTCTGGGTAAGGGCCCGCTCCCCGGGGAACCGGGGTCACTGCGGGGTCAGTGTGTGTCTGGGTAAGGGCCCGCTCCCCGGGGAACCGGGGTCACGGCGGGGTCAGTGTGTGTCTGGGTAAGGGCCCGCTCCCCGGGGAACCGGGGTCACGGCGGGGTCAGTGTGTGTCTGGGTAAGGGCCCGCTCCCCGGGGAACCGGGGTCACGGCGGGGTCAGTGTGAGTCTGGGTAAAGTCCCGCTCCCCGGGGAACCGGGGTCACGGCGTGGTCGGTGTGTGTCTGGGTAAGGGCCCGCTCCCCGGGGAATCGGGGTCACGGCGGGGTCAGTGCGTGTCTGGGTAAGGGCCCGCTCCCCGGGGAACCGGGGTCACGGCGGGGTCGGTGTGTGTCTGGGTAAGGGCCCGCTCCCCGGGGAATCGGGGTCACGGCGGGGTCAGTGCGTGTCTGGGTAAGGGCCCGCTCCCCGGGGAACCGGGGTCACGGCGGGGTCGGTGTGTGTCTGGGTAAGGGCCCGCTCCCCGGGGAACCGGGGTCACGGCGGGTTCGGTGTGTGTCTGGGTAAGGAGCTTCTCCCCGGGGAACCGGTGTCACGGCGGGGTCGGTGTGTGTCTGGGCAAGGGCCCGCTCCCCGGGGAACCGGGGTCATGGCGGGGTCGGTTTTTGTCTGGGCAAGGGCCCACTCCCCGGGGAACCGGGGTCACGGCGGGGTCAGTGTGTGTCTGGGCAAGGGCCCGCTCCCCGGGGAACCGGGGTCATGGCGGGGTCGGTTTTTGTCTGGGCAAGGGCCCACTCCCCGGGGAACCGGGGTCACGGCGGGGTCGGTGTGTGTCTGGGTGAGGGCCCGCTCCCCGGGGAACCGGGGTCACGGCGGGGTCGGTGTGTGTCTGGGTAAGGGCCCGCTCCCCGGGGAACCGGGGTCACGGCGGGGTCAGTGTGTGTCTGGGTAAGGGCCCGCTCCCCGGGGAACCGGGGTCACGGCGGGGTCAGTGTGTGTCTGGGTAATGGCCCGCTCCCCGGGGAACCGGGGTCATGGCGGGGTCAGTGTGTGTCTGGGTAAGGGCCCGCTCCCCGGGGAACCGGGGTCACGGCGGGGTCAGTGTGTGTCTGGGTAAGGGCCCGCTCCCCGGGGAACCGGTGTCACGGCGGGGTCGGTGTGTGTCTGGGTAAGGAGCTTCTCCTCGGGGAACCGGGGTCACGGCGGGGTCGGTGTGTGTCTGGGTAAGGGCCCGCTCCCTGGGGAACCGGGGTCACGGCGGGGTCGGTGTGTGTCTGGGTAAGGGTCCGCTCCCCGGGGAACCGGGGTCACGGCGGGGTCGGTGTGTGTCTGGGTAAGGGCCCGCTCCCGGGGGAACCGGGGTCACGGCGGGGTCGGTGTGTGTCTGTGTAAGGGCCCGCTCCCCGGGGAACCGGAGTCACGGCGGGGTCGGTGTGTGTCTGGGTAAGGAGCTTCTCCCCGGGGAACCGAGGTCACGGCGGGGTCACACTGGGGAACCGGGGTTACGGCGGGGTCACAGTGGTGATTCCGGGGTCACAACGGGGTCACACTGGTGAACCGGGGTCACACTGCTGTCGGACTGGGGTCACAGTGGGGTCACACTGTGGAATCCGGGGTCACACTGAGGAACTGGCGTCACAGTGGTGTCAGACTGGGGACCAGGGTCAGAGTGTGGTCAGACTGGGGACCAGGGTCAGAGTGGGGTCAGACTGGGGTCCAGGGTCAGAGTGGGGTCAGACTGGGGACCAGGGTCACACTGAGGTCAGACTGGGGAACCGGGGTCACACTGAGGTCAGACTGGGGAACCGGGGTCACACTGAGGTCAGACTGGGGACCAGGGTCAGAGTGGGGTCAGACTGGCGAACCGGGGTCACCCTGAGGTCAGACTGGGGAACCGGGGTCACACTGAGGTCAGACTGGGGAACCGGGGTCATACTGAGGTCAGACTGGGGAACCGGGGTCACACTGAGGTCAGACTGGGGAACCGGGGTCACACTGAGGTCAGACTGGGGACCAGGGTCAGAGTGGAGTCAGACTGGGGAACCGGGGTCACACTGAGGTCAGACTGGGGAACCGGGGTCACACTGAGGTCAGACTGGGGAACCGGGGTCACACTGAGGTCAGACTGGGGAACCGGGGTCACACTGAGGTCAGACATTGGGACCAGGGTCAGAGTGGGGTCAGACTGGGAAACCGGGGTCACACTGAGGTCAGACTGGGGAACTGGGGTCACACTGAGGTCAGACTAGGGAACCGGGGTCACACTGAGGTCAGACTGGGAGACCGGGGTCACACTGAGGTCAGACTGGGAGACCGGGGTCACACTGAGGTCAGACTGGGAGACCGGGGTCACACTGAGGTCAGACTGGGAGACCGGGGTCACACTGAGGTCAGACTGGGGACCAGGGTCAGAGTGGGGTCAGACTGGGGAACCGGGGTCACCCTGAGGTCAGACTGGGGAACCGGGGTCACACTGAGGTCAGACTGGGGACCAGGGTCAGAGTGGGGTCAGACTGGGGAACCGGGGTCACCCTGAGGTCAGACTGGGGAACCGGGGTCACACTGAGGTCAGACTGGGGAACCGGGGTCACACTGAGGTCAGACTGGGGACCAGGGTCAGAGTGGAGTCAGACTGGGGAACCGGGGTCACACTGAGGTCAGACTGGGGAACCGGGGTCACACTGAGGTCAGACTGGGGAACCGGGGTCACACTGAGGTCAGACTGGGGAACCGGGGTCACACTGAGGTCAGACATTGGGACCAGGGTCAGAGTGGGGTCAGACTGGGAAACCGGGGTCACACTGAGGTCAGACTGGGGAACCGGGGTCACACTGAGGTCAGACTGGGGAACTGGGGTCACACTGAGGTCAGGCTGGGGAACCGGGGTCACACTGAGGTCAGACTGGGAGACCGGGGTCACACTGAGGTCAGACTGGGAGACCGGGGTCACACTGAGGTCAGACTGGGAGACCGGGGTCACACTGAGGTCAGACTGGGAGACCGGGGTCACACTGAGGTCAGACTGGGAGACCGGGGTCACACTGAGGTCAGACTGGGAGACCGGGGTCAATGCGGGGACCTGAGGTGAGTGAGTACAGAAACAGGAGGATCGCGCTGATGAATGCGTGGCTGGAGACATGGTGTCGGATGGAGGACTTTAGATATCTGCAGCATTGTGGGGAGGTGGGAGGTGGACAGACCGGACGGGTTGCACATCAACCGAGCCAGGATCAGTGTGGTCGTAGGGAGGTTTGTTCGTGCTGTTGGGGAGGTTTTAAACTAATTTGGCAGGGGCTGGCCACCGGGATGTAGCATTGGAAAGGACAAAGAAACAAAGAAAGACTTGCATTTATATAGCGGCTTTCATGACCACCGGACGTCCCAAAGTGCTTTTACAGCCAATGAAGTTCTTTTGGAGTGTAGTCACTGTTGTAATGTGGGAAACGCGGCAGCCAATTTGTGCACAGCAAGCTCCCACACACAGCAATGTGATAATGACCAGATAATCTGTTTTTTTTGTGATGTCGATTGAGGGATAAATATCGGGCAGGACACCGGGGATCAACATAGAAACAAAGAAAAAATAGGTGCAGGAGTAGGCCATTCAACCCTTCGAGCCTGCACCACCATTCAATAAGATCATGGCTGATCATTCGCTCAGTACCCCTTTCCTGCTTTCTCTCCATACCCCTTGATCCTTTAGCCATAAGGACCACATCTAACTCTCTTTTCAATATTTCTAACGAACTGGCCTCAACAACTTTCTATGGTAGAGAATTCCACAGGTTCACCACTCTCTGGGTGAAGAAGTTTCTCCTCATCTCGGTCCTAAATGGCTTACCCCTTATCCTTAGACTGTGACCCCTGGTTCTGGACTTCCCCAACATTGGGAACATTCTTCCTGCATCTAACCTGCATCCAGTCCCGTCAGAATTTTATATGTTTCTATGAGATCCCCTCTCATCCTTCTAAACTCCAGTGAATATAAGCCCAGTCGATCCAGTCTCTCTTCATATGTCAGTCCTGCTGTTCTTCGAAATAGTGCCATGGGATCTTTTACGTCCAACTGAGAGAGCAGATGGGGCCTCGGTTTAACGTCTCATCCAAAAGACAGATCCTCTGACAGTGCAGCACTCTCTCAGCACTGCACTGTCTAGATTTCTGTGCTCAAGTCCCTGGAGTGGGACTTGAACCCACAACTTTCTGACTCAAAGGCGAGTGTGCTGCCCACTGAGCCACAGCTGACACCTTAAACAAGGAAGCAACGGGCATAAAAGATAGTGCGAAGGAAAGGTATGAGGTGGGGTGAGACTAAGAGAGAACACAGGATGGTTGAAGATGGGTTGACAGAGTATGTATGTGAACGCACGAGGCGTGATAAACAAGGTTGGTGAGCTGCAGGAGCAAATAGCCACATGGGTATATGATGTTGCAATAACAGAGACCTGGGTATTAAATATTCCTGGTTATAAGGTGTTCAGGAAAGATGGGAGGTGGTGTGGCAGTTTTGGTTAAGGAGAAGGTTACAGTACAAGAGAGAGAGGATGTTCTTGATGGGGTCTAGGACAGAATCTATTTGGTTAGAGTTAAGTAACATCATCATCATAGCCAGTCCCTTGGAATCGAGGAAGACTTGCTTCCACTCTTATCATGAGTCCTTAGGTGGCTGAACAGTCCAATACGGGAACCACAGTCCCTGTCACAGGTGGGACAGACAGTGGTTGAGGGAAGGGGAGGGTGGGACTGGTTTGCCGCACGCTCCTTCCGCTGTCTGTGCTTGGTTTCTGCATGCTCTCGGCGACGAGACTCGAGGTGCTCAGCGCCCTCCCGGATGCACTTCCTCCACTTAGGACGGTCTTTGGCCAGGGACCCCCAGGTGTCAGTGGGGATGTTGCACTTTATCAGGGAGGCTTTGTTTCCTCTGCCCACCTTTGGCTCATTTGCCGTGTAGGAGTTCCGAGTAGAGCGCTTGCTTTGGGAGTCTCGTGTCTGGCATGTGGACAATGTGGTCCTGCCGAGCGGAGCTGGTCGAGTGCGGTCAGTGCTTCGATGCTGGGGATGTTGGCCTGGTCGAGGACACTAACGTTGGTGCGTCTGTCCTCCCAGGGGATTTGCAGGATCTTGCGGAGACATCGTTGGTGGTATTTCTCCAGTGACTTGAGGTGTCTCTGTCCATGTCTCTGAGCCATACAGGAGGGCGGGTATCACTACAGCCCTGTAGCCCATGAGCTTGGTGACAGTTTTGAGGACCTGGTCTTCAAACACTCTTTTCCTCAGGCGGCCGAAGGCTGCACTGGCGCACTGGAGGCGAGGTTGGATTTCATCTTGTTGATAGGAGGCTCCTGAGATAAGGGCAGTGGTCCACGTTGTCCAGGGCCGCGCCATGGATCTTGATGTCTGGGGGGCAGTGCTGTGCGGCGAGGACAGGCTGATGTTAAGCATAAGGCCCATGCTTTCATACGCCTCGATAATTATGTCGACTATGTCCTGGAGTTCAGCTTCTGTGTGTGCACTGACGCAGGCATCGTCCGCGTGCTGTAGCTCGACGACAGGTTGGGGTGGTCTTGGACCTGGCCTGGAGATGACGTAGGTTGAGCAGGTTCCCACTGGTTCTGTAGTTTAATTCCACTCCAGCGGGGAGCTTGTCAACTGTGAGGTGGAGCATGGCGGTGAGGAAGATTGAGAAGAGGGTTGGGGCGATGACGCAGCCCTGTTTGACCCCGGTCCGGACGTGGATTGGGTCTGTGATGGATCCGTTGGTAAGGATTACGGCCTGCATGTCATCGTGGAGCAGGCGGAGGATGGTAACGGACTTTTGGGGGCATCCGAAAGGGAGGAGGACGCTCCACAGACCCTCGCGGTTGACAGTGTCAAAGGCCTTTGTAAGGTCGAAGAAGGCCCTGTATAAGTTAAGTAATAATAGAGGTGCCATTTCACTACTCGGCATGTTGAAAAGGCCACCAACTAGTGGGAGAAATTTAGAGGAGCAAATTTGCAGAGAAATAACGGAGAGATGCAAGAACGATAATATTATGTCTTTAATACTCTGATGAATGACTCCACGAGGTCTAGTATTGTACTTGAGCTATTGTGACCTTAGTCCCATTTATTGTAACTCCAGAGTGAGGCACAGGCATGGTGGGCAGCCTTTTATACTAGGCCCTGCACACCTGTACAGGTGACCCTCAGGTCTCCCACCGCAGTGCCCTCTGGTGGCACACCTAATGTGACTATACAGTTAGTATACATGCTCTGGATACATGACATATACAATAGTGATAATGAGGGCATACAACTATCCTAATATAGAAGTATATTTGAACTTCCAGAAGGCATTTGACAAGGTGCCACATAAAAGGTTACTGCACAAGATAAAAGTTCACGGGGTTGGGGGTAATATATTAGCATGGATCGCGGATTGGCTAACTAACAGAGAACAGAGAGTCGGGATAAATGGTTAATTCTCAGGTTGGCAACCAGTAACTAGTGGGGTGTCGCAGGGATCAGTGCTGGGACCCCAACTATTTACAATCTATATTAAACTCAGTCCCTTCTTCCAAGTTGTTAACGTAGCCAAATTTTCTGACAATACAAAGATGGGAGGAAAAGCAATGTGTGAGGAGGACACAAAAAATCTGCAAAAGGACATAGACAGGCTAAGTGAGTGAGCAAGAATTTGGCAGATGGAGTATAATGTTGGAAAGTGTGAGGTCATGCACTTTGGCAGAAAAAAAATCAAAGAGCAAGTTATTATTTAAATGGAGAAAGATTGCAAAGTGCTGCAGTACAGCGGGACCTGGGGGTACTTGTGCATGAAACACAAAAGGATAGTATGTAGGTACAGCAAGTGATCAGGAAGGCCAATGGTATCTTGGCCTTTATTGCAAAGGGGATGGAGTATAAAAGCAGGGAAGTCTTGCTACAGTTATACAGGGTATTGGTGAGGCCACACCTGGAGTACTGCGTGCAGTTTTGGTTTTCATATTTACGAAAGGATATACTTGCTTTGGAGGCAGTTCAGAGAAGGTTCACTCGGTTGATTCCGGGAATGAGGGGGTTGACTTATGAGGAAAGGTTGAGGAGGTTGGGCCTCTACTCATTGGAATTCAGAAGAATGAGAGGTGATCTTATCGAAACGTATCAGATTATGAGGGGGCTTGACAAGGTGGATGCAGAGAGGATGTTTCCACTGATGGGGGAGACTAGAACTAGGGGGCATGGTCTTAGAATAATGGGCCACCCATTTAAAACTGAGATGAGGAGGAATTTGTAAATCTGTGGAATTTGCTGCCCCAGAGAGCTGTGGAAGCTGGGACATGGAATAAATTTAAGATAGAGATAAACAGTTTCTTAAAAGATAAGGGGTTATGTGGAGCGGGCGGGGAAGTGGAGCTGAGTCCATGATCGGATCAGCCATGATGGTATTAAATGACGGAGCAGGCTCGAGGGGCCGTATGGCCCACTCCTGCTCCTGTTCCTTATGTTCTTAGAATAGTAACAATGTAAAGGGCGGGGGGTGGGGGGGGGAGAGAATTTCTGAAGTGTGTTCAGGGGAACGTTCTCAATCAGTATGTTTCTGGCCCAACGAGGGAGGAGGCATTGCTGGTTGTGGTTCTGGGGAATGAGTTAAGTGAAGTGGACCAAGTGTCAGTCGGGGAACATTTAGGGAATAGCAATCACGGTATCGTAAGGTTTAGATTCGCTATGGAAAAGGACAGGGAGCAATGTGGAGTAAAAATACCTAATTGGAGGAAGGCCAATTTCCGAGGGATGAGAACACATCTGGCCCGGGTAAATTGGAATCAAAGATTGTCAGGAAAAACTGTAGTGGAACAATGGGCTGCCTTTAAAGAGGAAATAGTTCAGGTACAGTCGAGATACATTCCCACGAGGGGGAAAGCTAGGCCAACTAAAGTCAGAGCTCCCTGGATGATGAATCAGAGAGAGAGTATGATGAAGCAGAAAATCATCATGTTGGCAGTCACTCGAAATTGGGGAAGACTTGCTTCCCCTCCAAAAGTGAGTCCTTAGGTGACTGTACACTGTCAATGTATAACACCGTATCACACACTGACACACACACACACACACACACACACACCCTGTACACTGTCAATGTATAATACTGTATCACACACTGACACACACACACACACACACACCCTGTACACTGTCAATGTATAATACTGTATCACACACACACACACACCCTGTACACTGTCAATGTATAACACTGTATCACACACACTGTACATTGTCAATGTATAATACTGTATCACACACACACCCTGCACACTGTCAATGTATAACACTGTATCACACACACTGACACACGGTTAATGTATAACACTGTATCACACACACTGACACACACACCCTGCACACGGTTAATGTATAATACTGTATCACACACACTGACACACACACCCTGCACACGGTTAATGTATAATACTGTATCACACACACTGACACACACATCCTGCACACGGTTAATGTATAATACTGTATCACACACACTGACACTGACACACACACCCTGTACACTGTCAATGTATAACACTGTATCACACACACTGACACACACACACACACACACACACACACACACCCTGTACACTGTCAATGTATAATACTGTGTCACACACTGACACTCACACCCTGTACACTGTCAATGTATAATACTGTGTCACACACACTGACACTCACACCCTGTACACTGTCAATGTATAATACTGTATCACACACACACACACCCTGTACACTGTCAATGTATAACACTGTATCACACACACTGACACACACACCCTGTACACTGTCAATGTATAATACTGTATCACACACACTGACACACACACCCTGCACACGGTTAATGTATAATACTGTATCACACACTGACACACGGTTAATGTATAACACTGTGTCACACACACTGACACTCACACATGCACTCTGCACACGGTTAATGTATAACACTGTGTCACACACACTGACACTCACACCCTGTACACTGTCAATGTATAATACTGTATCACACACACACACACACCCTGTACACTGTCAATGTATAACACTGTATCACACACACTGACACACACACCCTGTACACTGTCAATGTATAATACTGTATCACACACACTGACACACACACCCTGCACACGGTTAATGTATAATACTGTATCACACACTGACACACGGTTAATGTATAACACTGTGTCACACACACTGACACTCACACACGCACTCTGCACACGGTTAATGTATAACACTGTGTCACACACACTGACACTGACACACACACCCTGCACACGATTAATGTATAACACCGTGTCACACACACTGACACTCACACACACACTCTGCACACGGTTAATGTATAACACTGTATCACACACACTGACACACACACCCTGCACACGGTTAATGTATAACACTGTGTCGCACACACACTGACACACACACACACCCTGTACACGGTTAATGTATAACACTGTGTTACACACACACTGACACACACACACACACCCTGTACACGCTTAATGTATAACACTGTGTCGCACACACACTGACACACACACACATACCCTGTACACGGTTAATGTATAACACTGTGTTACACACACACTGACACACACACACTCACACCCTGTACACGGTTAATGTATAACACTGTGTCGCACACACACTGACACACACACACACACACACCCTGTACACGGTTAATGTATAACACTGTGTTACACACACACTGACACACACACACACACCCTGTACACGCTTAATGTATAACACTGTGTCGCACACACACTGACACACACACACACCCTGTACACGGTTAATGTATAACACTGTGTTACACACACACTGACACACACACACACCCTGTACACGGTTAATGTATAACACTGTGTCACACACACACTGACACACACACACACACCCTACACACGGTTAATGTATAACACTGTGTCACACACACACTGACACACACACACAACCTGTACACGCTTAATGTATAACACTGTGTCGCACGCACACTGACACACACACACACCCTGTACACAGTACGAGTACATGGTACACCTGCACCAGCGGCGGCTCGGGGCCATAAAAGGAGTGATGAGTGGCAGCCCGGGAGAAACGTGAAGACCACTACAGGAAGCAGCGCGAGCTGGTGCAGGAGGGCGACTGCAGCGAAGAGTGACATCATCAAGATCCAGCTCAGTGATTGGAGCGTTGGCAGGTACAGCAGAGTTTGTGGAGGGATGTGATCGAGGCCCGGGAGAGGCGTGAGTTCGGGGCCCAGGGGCAGCACGGACCAGCCCACACTGCGATGTGCGCGCACTGGGTCCGTGCAGCAGAGCAGGTCTCCAGTGGTCCTGGTTAATCCTTGCCACTGGACCGAGACCTCGCTCTGTCAAGCCCGTGTGGTGGCTGGTGTGCAACGGTCACCCCACGTTAAACAAATCCACGCACAGGCATCTTCCACCCTTCAGGATGTAGTTCGGGATCTGGAATATTAGGTCCTTCATTGAAACATCTGTGAACTCATCCCTTTTTGGCGTGGAAGCAAGTCATCCTCACTTTGAGGGACTGCCTGTGATGATGATGGTGGTACAGTCCAATATGGGAATTACAGTCTCGTGTCACAGGTGGGACAGACAGTGGTTGAAGGAAAGGGTGGGTGGGGAGTCTGTTTTTCCGCACTCCCTTTCCCGGATGCACTTCCTCCACTTAGGGCGGTCTTTGGCCAAGGACTCCCAGGTGTCGGTTGCATTTTATCAGGGAGGCTTTGAGGGTGTCCTTGAAACATTTCCTCTGCCCACCTGGGGCTCGCTTGCCGTGGAGGAGTTCCGAGTAGAGCGCTTGGCAGATGGAGTATAATGTTGGAAAGTGTGAGGTCATGCACTTTGGCCAAAAAAATCAAGCAGCAAGTTATTATTTAAATGGGGAAAGATTGCAAAGTGCCGCAGTACAGTGGGACCTGGGGGTACTGGTGCATGAAACACAAAAGGATAGTATGCAGGTACAGCAAGTGATCAGGAAGGCCAATGGTATCTTGGCCTTTATTGCCAAGGGGATGGAGTATAAAAGCAGGGAAGTCTTGCTACAGTTATACAGGGTATTGGTGAGGCCACACCTGGAATACTGCGTGCAGTTTTGGTTTCCATATTTTGATAGGGGAGACTAGAACTAGGGGGCATAATCTTAGAATATGAGGCCGCCCATTTAAAACTGAGATGAGGAGCAATTTCTTCTCTCAGAGGGTTGTAAATCTGTGGAATTCGCTGCCTCAGAGAGCTGTGGAAGCTGGGATATTGAATATATTTAAGACAGTGATAGACAGTTTCTTAACCGATAAGTGGTGATGGGGAGCGGGCGGGGAAGTGGACTTGAGTCCATGATCGGATCGTCCATGATTATACTAAATGGTGGAGCAGGCTCGAGGGGCTGTATGGCCTACTCCTGCTCCTATTTCTTATGTTCTTATACTTGCTTTGGGAATCTCGTGTCAGGCATGTGAGAACAACGTTGCCCACTCAACGGAGCTGATCGAGTGTGGTCAGTGCTTCAATACTGGGGATGTTGGCCTGGTCGAGGACACTAACGTTGGTGCATCTGTCCTCCCAGGAGATTTGCAGGATCTTTCGGAGACATCGTTGGTGAAATTTCTCCAGCGACTTGAGGTGTCTGATGTATATAGTTATTGTCTCTGAGACATACAGGAGGGCGGGTATTACTACAGCCCTGTAGACCATGAGTTTGGTGGCAGATTTGAGGATCTGATCTTCGAACACTCTCTTCCTCAGGCGGCCGAAGGCTGCACTGGCGCACTGGAGGCTGTGTTGAACCTTGCCGTCAATGTCTTCCCTTGTTGATAAGAGGCTCCCGAGGTATAGGAAATGGTCCACGTTGTCCAGGGTCGTGCCATGGATCTTGATGACTGGGGGGCAGTGCTGTGTGGGGAGGACAGGCTGGTGGAGGACCTTTGTCTTACGGATGTTTGGTGTAAGGCCTATGCTTTCGTATGTCTCAGTGAAGGTGTTGACTATGTCGTGGAGTTCAGCCTCTGTATGTGTGCAGATGCAGGCATTGTCCACGTACTGTAGCTCGACGACAGAGGTGGGGGGGGTCTTGGACCTGGCCTGGAGGTGGCGTAGGTTGAACAGGTCCCATTGGTTCTGTAGTTTAGTTCCACTCCAGCGGGGAGTTTGTTGACTGAGTTGGAGCATAGCAGCGAGGAAGATTGAGGAGAGGGTTGGGGCGATGACGCAGCCCTGTTTGACACCGGTCCGGACATAGATTGGGTCTGTAATGGATCCATTGGTAAGGATCACGGCCTGCATATCATCATGGAGCAGGCGGAGGATGGTGACAGACTTTTGGGGCATCCGAAACGGAAGAGGACGCTCTATAGACTCTCGCGGTTGATAGTCAAAGGCCTTTGTAAGGTCGAAGAAGTCCATGTATAAGGGTTGGTCCCTGCATTTTTCCTGCAGCTGTCACGCTGCAAAGATCATGTCCATTGTGTCCCGTAGGAGACAAAATCCGCACTGTGGCTCCGGGAGGAGCTCCTCAGCCCAGGGAGAAGACAGTTGAGGAGGATTCCAGCGATGACTTTCCCAGTGGCTGATAGCGGGGAGATTCCTCTGTAGTTGCCACAAACGGACTTGTCCCCTCCTTTAAAGATGGTCACGATCACTGCATCTCTGAGATCTCCCGGCATGCTCTCCTCCTTCCAGATGAGAGAGATGAGGTCATGCACATTTGTGCCAACAGCGCCTCTCCACCATATTTCAGTGTCTCAGCAGGGATTCCATCCGCTCCTGATACCTTGTTGTTCTTGAGCTGATGGATGGCCTTTTCTACCTCGTGCCGGGATGGGGTTTTACTGAGGTGGTGGCGGGTAGCATGTTGCGGGATGGAGTCGAGGACACTCTAGTCAAAGGCAGAGTCTCGGTTAAAGAGATCTTCGAAGTGCTCCTTCCAGCAGGTCCTAATTACCTCTGTGTCCTTGACGAGTGTCTCTCCGTTCTTGGCCAGCAGTGGGGTGGGGCCTTGGGTGCTTGGGCCGTACGTGGTCTTGACTGCAGTGAAGAATGCTCGCATATCATGGCTGTCGGCCAGCTGCTGAATGCCAACCAGTTGCGAGATGTCGGGAATAGTGTGTCCCCAAAAGGAGCAAGTGAGCAAATTCGGGAGGGTGAAGGCACTGATCCTGATGCCCTGCCCCAGGTCTATCCCATGCTGCAGGCACCCGATGGCACTATTCGCCACGGACATAGAAATGAAAACGGCGCCAATACGCGCAGTCGGCCGCTGTTGGCCGGATGGAGATGTGCAGCCCCCAGACCCGGTCACTACCTCGGCCATATCCGGGAGTGAAAGATCAGAACCAACGAGTTCCCCAAATGGGACCTGGAACAGCCAGGTTCCCAACACCATTAGAGAGCAGGCAGAAGATTCTGCAACCCTCAAAGGCGGACAGTGAGACCACACACATCTGTGGCTCTGCCCACCACTAGGCAACGGCAAAGGCCCTGAGTCCTGGCTCGGTGAGCGAACCAAGCCCCCCCCGCTAGCAGGGGGCACAGCGCCGCTATCAGACGGCTAGGACCCTGTCCGGTTGCTCTGGAACTAGCGTCCTCGCATACCTGTACATACCTCAGTACTGACCATGACTGAACCATGAACGCAATCTACCCAATCCTGGCTCACGACCGCAAAACGTAACAAATGTATGTCACTGAGCCAAGGTGTCACGATACAAACTGTAACTTCCTTTCTTTGTACTTGCACTGTGTCTGATCCTGTATGTTAATGTAATGGGCCAGCTGCATGATCTCGCTGTGGGGGGTGGTGAAATGGATGTATGTAGCCATGGACACACACATGGATCACACCCAGAACCCACTGGGACCTCCACTGCATCATCGAACAATCCAAACTGGTAACCACTACCCAACGTTGTGGCAAAAGGACTTGGGGATTAACAGGGAGAGAGCCAGGCCAACGCACAGCCAAGGTGCAAGGGCTATTGGCACAAGTCTAGGGAGAGCTAAGCCAGAGGTCAGTGGCACAAAGGACTTAGGGGAGAGTGATGTTATATATGCAGACTATAGATATACTCTCTGTGCAGTCACTGTATCGTTGCATAAGATGGAGACTTGTTACCTGATGTATATCGATAAGGTTTACACTGTGTATATACTATGCTGGCACCACGAGAGGGTGCAACTGGTGGAGACCGGGGTTTCCTGCCCTGGTGGCAGGGGCTGAATAAAAGGCTGCCCACCGTGTATGTGTCTCACTCTGGAGTTACGAATCAAGGACCAAGGTCACTACAGTTTGAGTACAACACATTGCCTCGTGGAGTCATTCATAGGTACATCACAGACATAATATCGGCCTTAACCCATCCGTACAGCTGCTTTGCTGCTCCCGAGTTGGGTTGTTTTAGGTTCAGAAATGCCCTGCGCTTGCGATTTATTAGCTCTTGGATCTCCTGATCATTCTCATCGAACCAGTCCTGGTGTTTCCTGGTGTCCAAGTGACCGAGTGTCTCTTCACAGGCACTGGTTATAGTGGCCTGGAGGACAGACCAAACACTGGGCGTTCGGCATCTCAGGGTCATCAAGGGTTGTCAGGTTAGCTGTGAGGTGCTGGCTGTTGAGGGCTCTCTTGGCTGGGTCTTTACGTGCCCCGGTGTTGAAAAGAGCGTGTATGACGGATGTCAGGCTGAGAATCTATCTGAGAATCAGGTTAAATATAGAAAGAAAATATATAAAAGGGGCAAAGAGAGGGTATGAGAGTAGAATGGCAGCTAACATAAAAGGGAACCCAAGAGTTTTCTATAGATATATAAATAGTACTAGAAAGGTTGTCTGTGCTTAAAGTAGATAAGTTACCAGGACCGGATGGGATGCATCGCAGGATGCTGAGGGAAATGAAAGAAGAAATCGCGGAGGTACTGGCCATAATCATCGGCTTCTGATCCTCCTTGGAAACGGGGGTGGTACCAGAGCACTGGAAAACTGCAAATGTGACACCCTTGTTCAAAAACGGGTGTAAGGATAAACTCCACAACTACAGGTCGGTCAGTTTAACCAGAAACGATAATCCGGGACAAAATTAACAGTCCCTTGGACAGTGTGGATTAATTAAGGAAAGCCAGTATGGATTTGTTAAACGCAAATCGTGTTTAACCAACTTGATCGAGTTTTTTGATGAGGTAACAGAGAGGATTGATGAGGGCAATGCGGTTGATGTGGTGTACATGGATTGCCAAAAGGCATTTGATAAAGTGCCACATGATAGACTTGCAGCAAAGTTCAGGCCCATGGAATGAGAGAGGCAGCAGCAGCAGCATGGATACAGGATGGGCCAAGTGACAGGAAACAGAGAGCAGGGGTGAACGGTTGTTTTTGGGACTGGAGGAAGGTATACAGTGGTGTTCCCCAGGGGTCGGTACTGGGACCACTGCTTTTCATGATGTATATTAATGATATGGATGTTGGTGCACAGGATACTATATAAAAATTTGCAGAGTACACAAAACGTGGAAGTATAGTGAACAGTGAGGAGGGTAGTGATAGACTTCGGGTGGACATAGACAGGCTGGTGGAATGGGCAGATGCAGTTTAACGCAGAAAAGTACAAAGTGATACACTTTAGTAGAAAGACCGAGAAGAGGCAATATAGACTCGAGGATACAATCCTAAAGGGGGTGCATGAACAGAGCGACCCGGGGATATATGTGCACAAATTGTTAATGGTGGCAGGGCAGGTTGAGAAAGTGGTTTAAAAGGCTTACGGGACCCTGGGCTTCATGAGTAGAGGCATGGGGCTGGATTTCCAGGCCCTTTGCACTCGGGGTTTCTCCCCTGGAACGGGGTTCAGGCTGCCCCACTGCGACCCTCAGGGTCAGGTTTAGCGACAGCACGGAGCAGCACCGCCGGGAAGAACTGCGGCCCGTGTACAACGCCGCTGGTTGTGACACCAGCACGAGTTTGAGCTCATGCCCGACCCGCCCGCCCGGAAGTGTGCCCCACAGAGACCGCCTGGGGAAATCAGAGTGTTCCCACCATCCCGGCGACGGATGGAGTTGAAAACTAAGTGCCAACGTTTCTTCCTTTGAATGTTTTTGCGCGATTGGTGTTGTGTGGGCAATGTTTTGGGAATGTTGTTGTGGGGTTTTATTTAGGTTCCTCCTCCCCCAGGCGCCTCGCTGGGATCGCTCCCGGCCTGGCTCTTTAGCTCGGGAGTTTCCCAATCTTGCGCCAAGAGAGGTGTACAAAGCCTCCCTTGGCGATACACCCCTGACGCAGGGCCCAGATGCCCAAACTTACACACAGCGCAAACTACTCCCGGCCGCTAACTTTCCCGTCCCGAAAGCATAAAAGCCGAAACTCCAGCCCGTAGAGTACAACAGTGTGGACATGATGGTGAGCCTGTATAAAACACTGGTTCGGCCCCAACTAGAGTATTGGGTCCAATTCTGGCCAACGCACTTTAGGAAGGATGTGAAGGCCTTCAAGAGGGAGCAGAAAAGGTTTGCGAAAATGGTTCCAGGGATGAGGGACTTCAGTTACATGCATAGACTGGAGAAGCTGGGGTTATTAGAAACACAGAAACATAGAAATTTACAGCACAAAGGAGGCCATTTCATAGAAACATAGAAATTTAGAGAGAAACTGTTCCCATTGGTGGAAGGGTCGAGAACCAGAGGACACAGATTTAAGGCGATTGGCAGAAGAACCAAAGGCGACATGAGGGAAAACGTTTTCACGCAGCGAGTGGTTAGGATCTGGAATGTACGGCCTGAGAGGGTGGTGGAGGCAGACACAGTTGTGGCTTTCAAAGGGGAATTGGATAAGTACCTGAAGAAAAATAATTAGCAGGGCTACGGGGAAAGGGCGGGGGAGTGGGACTGGCTGAAGTGATCTTGCAGAGAGCCAGCACGAGCTCGATGGGCTGAATGGAATCTTTCTGTGTTGGAACCATTCTATTATTCTATGGTGGCAAGGCTGGCATTTTTTGGCCATCCCTAATTGCCCCTTGAGAAGGTGGTGGTGAGCTGCCTTCTTGAACCGCTGCAGTCCGTGTGGTGAAGGTGCTCCCACACAGTGCTGTTAGGGAGGGAGTTCCCGGATTGTGACCCAGCGACGATGAAGGAACGGCCGATATATTTCCCAGTCAGGATGGTGTGTGACTGGGAGGGGAACGTGGAGGTGGTGGTGTTCCCATGTGCCTGCTGCCCTTGTCCTTCTAGGGGGTAGAGGTCGCGGGTTTGGGAGGTGCTGCTGAAGAAGCCTTGGCGAGTTGCTGCAGTGCATCTTGTAGATGGTACACACTGCAGCCAGGGGGCGCCGGTGGTGGAGGGAGTGAATGTTGGAGGTGGTGGATGGAGTGAGTGTTGAAGGTGGGGGATGGGGTGTCAATCAAGCGGCTGCTTTGTCCTGGATGGTGTCGAGCTTCTCGAGTGTTGTTGGAGCTGCACTGATCCAGGCAAGTGGAGAGTGTTCCATCACACTCCTGACTTGTGTCTTGTAGATGGTGGGAAGGCTTTGGGGAGTCAGGAGGTGAGACACTCACCACAGAATACCCAGCCTCTGACCCGCTCTTGTGGTCACAGTATTTATGTGGCTGGTCCAGTTAAGTTTCTGGTCAATGGTGACCCCCAGGATGTTGATGGTGGGGGATTCGGTGATGGTAATGTCGCTGAATGTCAAGGGGCGGTGGTTAGACTCTTGCTTGTTGGAGATAGTGAGAGATGTTCAATAAAGAATTTAATGTGATACAGAACCATTTCATACCCCTGAGGGGCAAGACCCCGACTTGCCAAACAACAGCCAGGAACAACTAAAGAGGCAAGAGACAAGACAAGACCAAAAGAAAAAGCATCCAAAAAAATAGCACGGATCCTGGCCAATGGGAGCGGGGCAAAGACACCAAAGGCTGACCAAAAAGAGGGAAAGAAAGAACGTGCCTTTATATAGCGCCTTTCGCAACATCATGACGTCCCAAAGCGCTTTACAGCCAACAAAGCACTGTTGTAGTGTGGGAAACGCGGCAGCCATTTTGTGCACAGCAAGCTCCCACACACAGCAATGTGATAATGACCCAAGTCATCTGCTTCAGTGATGTTGGTTGAGGGATAAATATTGGCCAGGAGACTTCTGTTCTTTGTTGATAGTGCCGTGAGATCTTTTACATCCACTTGCTAGGGCAGATGTGGCCTCGGTTTAATGCCTGATCTGAAAGATGGCTGGAAAGAACGATTTAGTACAGTCCCAGTGACCTGCTGGGATTCAGAGACTTCAAACAATCCCATTCAAATGGGCACAGCAGGAATAATGATTACAGACAGATCCGGTAATAACTAGTAGGAATCGAGGAAGACTTGCTTCCACTTCTGAAGTGAGTCCTTAGGTGGCTGAACAGTCCAATACGAGAGCCACAGTCCCTGTCACAGGTGGGACAGACAGTGGTTGAGGGAAGGGGAGGGTGGGACTGGTTTGCCGCACGCTCCTTCCGCTGCCTGCACTTGGTTTCTGCATGCTCTCGGCAACGAGACTCGAGGTGCTCAGCGCCCTCCCGGATGCACTTCCTCCACTTAGGGTGGTCTGCGGCCAGGGACTCCCAGGTGTCGGTGGGGATGTTGCACTTTATCAGGGAGGCTTTGAGGGTGTCCTGTAACGTTTCCGCTGCCCACCTTTAGCTCGTTTGCCGTGAAGGAGTTCCGAGTAGAACGCTTGCTTTGGGAGTCTCGTGTCTGGTGTGCAGACATTGTGGCCCTGCCCAGCGGAGCTGGTCGAGTGTGGTCAGTGCTTCGATGCTGGGGATGTTGGCCTGGTCGAGGACGCTAACGTTGGTGCGTCTGTCCTCCCAGGGGATTTGCAGGATCTTGCGGAGACATCGTTGGTGGTATTTCTCCAGCGACTTGCGGTGTCTACTGTACATGGTCCATGTCTCTGAGACATACAGGAGGGCGGATATTACTACAGCCCTGTAGACCATGAGCTTGGTGGTGGATTTGAGGGCCTGGTCTTCAAACACTCTTTTCCTCAGGCGGCCGAGGGTTGCACTGGCGCACTGGAGACGGGGTTGGATCTCCCCATCAGTGTCTGCCCTTGTTGAAAGAGGCTCCCGAGGTCTGGGAAATGGTCCACATTGTCGAGGGTCACACCGTGGATCTTGATGACTGAGGGGCAGTGCTGTACAGCGAGGACAGGCTGGTAGAGGACTTTTGTCTTCGTGTTTACATGACCACAATAGTCAGTCTTGTTTCCATTGTGTTGGGTTTTCTCTCCTGATTCATCTTACAGGAAGTGAGTAATTTCAGCTTTCGTGTCTTGCGCGTTTTATACAGAATGTTTACAAAGGTTAATCACAGAGTTCCATTTCCTGAACCTAACACTGGCTTCAAGCCCTACAGGGGGAAATTTAATCGAGGCATTTAAAATCATGAGGTGTTTTGACAGAGTAAATAAGGAGAAATTGTTTCCAGTGGCAACAGGTACAGTAACCAGAGGACACAGGTTTAATGTAACTGGCAAAGGAACCAGGAGGGAGATGAAAGTGTATTTTACTCAGCGAGTTGTTGTGACCTAGGCAGTGGAAGCAGATTTAATGGTAATTTTCAAAGGGGAAGTAGATAAATACTTGCAAAGTCCAGAACCAGGGGTCACAGTCTAAGGATAAGGTGTAAGCCATTGAGGACTGAGATGAGGAGAAACTTCTTCACTCAGAGTTGTTAACCTGTGGAATTTCCTGCCGCAGAGAGTTGTTGAGGCCAGTTCATTGGATATATTCAAGAGGGAGTTAGATGTGGCCCTTACAGCTGAGGGGATCAAGGGGTATGGAGAGAAAGCAGGAAAGGGGTACTGAGCGAATGATCAGCCCTGATCTTATTGAATGGTGGTGCAGGCTCGAAGGGCCGAATGGCCTACTCCTGCACCTATTCTCTATGTTTCTATGTTTTCAAAGGAACAATGTGCAGGGCTGTGGGGAAGAGAACTGATTGGATCGTCCTTTCAAAGAGCCAGGACAACCTCGATGGGCCCAATGGCCTCCTCCTGTCGTATCATTCTATGCGTATCTTTCAGGTTGATTGGGCGAAGTTTGTGATGGGCAATCGCTCCCAGGGATTGGCTGATCTCTCGCACGATATAACCTCTCGTTTTACCAACGATTTCTCTCCCACATGTGTGGCTCCTTACTGCACGGGATGTCCGCCTACTCCTTTCTAGAATTGGAGTTTCCATTCTGCAGAGATGCTCAGCCAATGGTAACACCTTCTATCTCGCACATCCTTCCACCAGCCACCAGACCTGCTGAAAGGCACCTCTGCTGAAAGACACGGTCACTTTGCACAAAATTCATGGTCTTTAATTCAAACAATTTAAACAGGCTGGATGTCATTGTGAATGTACATCAAGAGGATGGATTTAACACTGAATAGCGCAGGGTGGGTGGGGCAGGGGGGGGAGGGGAAGAGAGGGGTGAGGGAGAGAGAGAATGGGAGACAGAGAGGAAGAGAGAGGGGAGACAGAAACAGAGAGAGAAAGGTGAAGTGAGGGGCAGAGAGAGAGGGAATAGAGAAAGGGTGAGAGAGAGGGTTGAGGGAGAGAGGGGTGAGGGAGAGAGAGAGAGACAGAGGGGTGAGGGAGAGACAGAGGGGTGAGGGAGAGAGAGAGACAGAGGGGTGAGGGAGAGAGAAAGAGAGAGGTGAGGGAGAAAGAGAGGTGAGGGAGAGAGAGAGAGAGAGAGAGAGGGGCGAGGGGGTGAGGGGGAGAGAGAGAGAGAGAGGGGTGAGGGAGAGAGAGAGGGGTGAGGGAGAGAGAGAGGGGTGAGGGAGAGAGAGAGAGAAGGGTGAGGGAGAGAGAGAGAGAAGGGTGAGGGAGAGAGAGAGAGAGGGGTGAGGGAGAGAGAGAGGGGTGAGGGGGAGAGAGTGAGAGAAGAGTGAGGGGGAGAGAGAGAGAGAGGGGGGAGAGAGAGGGGGAGAGAGAGAGAGAAGGGTGAGAGAGAGAAGGGTGCGGGAGAGAGAGAGAGAGAGACAGAAGGGTGAGGGAGAGAGACAGAGACAGGGGTGAGAGGCGTGAGGGGAAGAGAGGGGTGAGGGAGAGGTGAGGGGGAGAGAGAGAGGGGGTGAGGGGAAGAGAGGGGTGAGGGGAGAGAGAGGTGAGGGGGAGAGAGAGAGAGAGAGAGAGGGGTGAGGGAGAGAGAGAGGGGTGAGGGGGAGAGAGTGAGAGAGGAAGTGAGGGGAGAGAGAGAGAGAGAGGGGGAGAGAGAGGGGTGAGAGAGAGAAGGGTGCGGGAGAGAGAGAGAGAGAGACAGAAGGGTGAGGGAGAGAGACAGAGACAGAGGGGTGAGAGGCGTGAGGGGAAGAGAGGGGTGAGGGAGAGGTGAGGGGGAGAGAGAGAGAGGGGTGAGGGGAAGAGAGGGGTGAGGGAGAGAGAGGTGAGGGGGAGAGAGAGAGAGAGGTGAGGGGGAGAGAGAGGTGAGGGGGAGAGAGAGAGAGAGAGGGTGAGGGAGAGAGAGGGATGAGGGGGAGAGAGAGGGGTGAGGGGGAGAGAGGGGCGAGAGAGAGAGAGAGGCGAGAGAGAGAGAAGGGTGAGAGAGAGAAGGGTGAGGGAGAGAGAGAGAGAGACAGAAGGGTGAGGGGGTGAGGGGGAGAGAGAGAGAGGTGAGAGAGAGAGAGGGTGAGGGGGAGAGAGAGAGAGAGAGGGGTGAGGGGGAGAGAAAGAGAGAGGGGTGAGGGGGAGAGAGAGAGAGAGGGGTGAGGGGGAGAGAGAGAGGTTAGGGGGAGAGAGTGAGAAGTGAGGGGGAGAAAGAGAGAGAGGGGGGAGAGAGAGAGAGGGGGGAGAGAGAGAGGGGGGGAGAGAGAGAGAGGGGGGAGAGAGAGAGAGGGGTGAGGGATAGAGAGAGGGGTGAGTGGGAGAGAGAGGGGGAGAGAGAGAGGTGAGGGGGAGAGAGAGAGGTGAGGGGGAGAGAGAGGTTAGGGGGAGAGAGAGAGAGTGGTGAGGGGAGGAGAGAGAGAGAGAGAGAGGGGTGAGGGGAGGAGAGAGAGAGAGAGGGGGGGGTGAGGGGAGGAGAGAGAGAGAGAGGGGGGTGAGGGGAGAGAGAGAGAGAGGGTGAGGAGAGAGAGAGAGAGAGGGTGAGGGGAGAGAGAGAGAGAGAGGGGTGAGGGGGGAGAGAGTGAGGGGGAGAGAGTGAGGGAGAGAGAGGGGAGAGGGGGGAGAGAGAGGGGTGAGGGGGAGAGAGAGAGGTGAGGGAGAGAGAGAGAGGTGAGGGAGAGAGAGAGAGGTGAGGGAGAGAGAGAGAGGTGAGGGTGAGGAAGAGAGAGAGAGAGAGTGAGGAGAGAGAGCGAGAGAGAAGGGTGAGAGAGAGAGGAGGGTGAGGGGGAGAGAGGGGTGAGGGGGGAGAGAGGAGGGGGAGAGAGTGAGGAGTGAGGGGGAGAGAGAGAGGGGTGAGGGGGAGAGGAGAGAGAGAGAGGGGGAGAGAGAGGGGTGAGGGGGAGAGAGAGAGAGAGAGGGGGAGAGAGAGAGAGGGGGGGAGAGAGGGGAGAGAGGGGGTGAGGGGAGAGAGAGAGAGAGAGAGAGGGGTGAGGGGAGAGAGAGAGAGAGAGAGAGGGGTGAGAGGGGAGAGAGAGAGAAGGGTGAGGGGGGAGAGAGAGAGGGGGTGAGGGGGGAGAGAGAGAGGGGGAGGGGAGAGAGAGAGGGGTGAGGGGGGAGAGAGTGATGAGTGAGGGGAGGGAGAGAGAGAGAGAGAGAGGTGAGGGGAAGCAGAGAGAGGGGGGTGAGGGGAGAAGAGGGTGAGGGGGGAGAGAGAGGGGTGAGGGGGAGAGAGTGAGGGGGGAGAGAAAGAGGGGTGAGGGGGGAGAGAGTGAGGGGGAGAGAAAGAGGGGTGAGGGGGGAGAGAGAGGGGTGAGGGGGAGAGGAGAGAGAAAGAGGGGTGAGGGGGGAGAGAGAGAGGGGTGAGGGAGGGAGAGGGAGAGAGAGAGAGAGGGGGAGACTGAGGGGTGAAGGAGAAAGAGACTGAAGGAGAGAGAGAGGGAGAGAGAGGGAGAGGAGAGAGACAGAGGGAGGGGTGAGGGGGGAGAGGAGAGACAGAGGGAAAGAGAGAGGGAGAAGAGAGACAGAGAGAGAGAGAGAAGGGGAGAGGGAGAGGAGAGACCGAGGGAGAGAGGAGAGACAGAGAGAGCGATAACACACACACACATACCCGGGACCAACACCCTCCCCTTCCACACTGCCCACAACTGCCAGTTTCCTTTGTGGTTCTGACATGCAGCCTTGCTCTGATATATTACTGTGTTGTGTGAGTGCTGGACGGGAAGCCATGAAGTTTCTGCTGGTGGCTGCGATGTTGCAGATTTTACAAACGTTGACAGGTAAAGTGCCTTTCACACATTCTACAGTTTGAAGAATTATTAGCGTTGGAAGGGTCTTCACTCATTCACTCCAAAGTTGTGTGTGGGGAGCCTGAGCCTGGGAATAGGCAGCTCCCGACTCCTGTACACCACCGAGTGCAGCTTCTCATCCCAGCCAGCCAGCGTGGTCTTTCTGAGCAGGCAGCAGGAAGCTTTAAAGCCCACCATTGCTGCTCTAAGAGTCACTGCTCACGGACATTGGTCAATAACATGGTGTTGCTCACTGTCGGCCTGGCCATCAGTGGCTCTCTCACCTCTTACCTCCCCCTCGTTTACACTCTTACTCTTTCCCTTCTTGTCCTTTCTCTCTCTCACCTTCCTATCTCTTTCTTTCAAATAGACTTCAGCAAAAAAAAGCTGGTTTGTTAAAGAAATCAATCCAGGATGAGGAAAGAAACTGCCTACCTGTCTTTTCTCTCTCCCGGCATGTTCAGTGTGGTCGGAGGGTCCGGGGGGGAAGTCAGTGAGTGGGAGGGGGGCGTTTAGGGTCAGGGTTTGAGTTTTTTGTTGATTGAGGGATAAATATTGTCCAGGACACCGGGGAGAACTCCCCTGCTCTTCGTTAACATAGTGCTGCGGTATCTTTTACATCCACCTGAGAGAGCAGGTGGCCTCGGTTTAACGTCTCATCCAAAAGACGGCACCTCTGACAGTGCGGCACTCCCTCAGCACTGCACTGCACTGCAGTGTCAGCCTAGGTTTTTGTGCTCAAGTCCCTGGAGTGGGACTCGAACCCACAACCTTCTGACTCAGGGGAGAGGGTGCTGCCCACTGAGCCACAGCTGACAACTTTATTATATTTCTTATGCTCCGCCATTTGATAAGATCATGGCTGATCCGATCATGGACTCAGGTCCACTTCCCTGCCCGCTCCCCATAACCCCTTATTCCCTTATCGGTTAAGAAGCTGTCTATCTCTGTCTTAAATTTATTCAGTGTCCCGGCTTCCACAGCTCTCTGAGGCAGCGAATTCCACAGATTTACAACCCTCTGAGAAGAAATTTCTCCTCATCTCAGTTTTAAATGGGCGGCCCCTTATTCTAAGACCATGCTCCCTAGTTCTAGTCTCCCCCATCAGTGGAGACATCCTCTCTGCATCCACCTTGTCAAGCCCCCTCATAATCTTATACGTTTTGATAAGATCACCTCTCATTCTTCTGAACTCCAATGAGTAGAGGCCCAACCTCCTCAACCTTTCCTCATAAGTCAACCCCCTCATCTCCGGAATCAACCGAGTGAACCTTCTCTGAACTGCCTCCAAAGCAAGTATATCCTTTCGTAAATACGGAGAGCAAAACTGCACGCAGTATTCCAGGTGTGGCCTCACCAATACCCTGTATAACTGTAGCAAGACTTCCCTGCTTTTATACTCCATCCCCTTTGTAATAAAGGCCAAGATACCATTGGCCTTCCTGATCACTTGCTGTACCTGCATACTATCCTTTTGTGTTTCATGCACAAGTAACCCCCAGGTCCCGCTGTACTTTGCAATCTTTCCCCATTTAAATAATAACTTGCTCTTTGATTTTTTCTGCCAAAGTTCATGACCTCACACTTTCCAACATTATACTCCATCTGCCAAACCTTTGCCCACTCACTGAGCCTGTCTATGTCCTTTTGCAGATTTTTTGTGTCCTCCTCACACATTGCTTTTCCTCCCATCTTTGTATCATCAGCAAACTTGGCTACGTTACACTCAGTCCCTTCTTCCAAGTCGTTAATATAGATTGTGTTCTTATGTTGTAGAACTTTATTAGAACTTCATATTACACAAGAATCAGTATGAAAGTTACTGAGACAAACACTTCGCAAAAGCAGCGCACGCTCTTTGATCGTGAGTCTCTGTCTGTTCCATTTAGCAGTATTTCTCTGCCAAAACAGTGTTTGCTCACAACTCTTATACAAAATCAGGTCTCTGAACTCTATATTCCATACATACTATCAATAAATCATGGTACATCAAAAATACATCCAAATACTAACAGACTATAAACACACAGGTGACCAAATTGACACACAAGAATGGCTAAATGACTTTCACACCTTCTAGTGCTTCAGCATTGAAGCACTGACCACACTCGATCAGCTCCGCTGGGCAGGCCACATTGTTCACATGCCAGACACGAGACTCCCAAAGCAAGCGCTCTACTCTGAACTCCTTCACGGCAAGCGAGCCAAAGGTGGGCAGAGGAAACGTTACAGGGACACCCTCAAAGCCTCCCTGATAAAGTGCAACATCCCCACTGACACCGGGGAGTCCCTGGCCAAAGACCGCCCTAAGTGGAGGAAGTGCATCCGAGAGGGCGCTGAGCACCTCGAGTCTCGTCGCCGAGAGCATGCAGAAACCAAGCGCAGGCAGCGGAAGGAGCGTGCGGCAAACCTGTCCCACCCTCCCCTTCCCTCAACCACTGTCTGTCCCACCTGTGACAGGGACTGTGGTTCCCGTGATGGACTGTTCAGCCACCTAAGGACTCATGTTAAGAGTGGAAGCAAGTCTTCCTCGATTCCGAGGGACTGCCTATGATGATGATGAGCATCTGTTTCTGTGGAGACACAATCTGCTTTGATCTAAACTTTAATTAACAACCCATGCTCATCAGAAAAGCTGTTTAAACTTTTAACCCAGCACGTGTCATCTCAGACTGCTCGGAAAATGGGGTCGCAGAACGGGTATCCACGCAGAAGGCCTTACCAATCTCACAGGGTGTATGGACATAGGCTGGCCTTCCTTGACCTGTGCGAGGAGTAGCATTCGGGAGGCTTCGATTGTCATCATCATCATCATAGGCAGTCCCTCGGGATCGAGGAAGACTTGCTTCCACTCTTAACATGAGTCCTGAGGTGGCTGAACAGTCCAATACGGGACCCACAGTCCCTGTCACAGGTGGGACAGACAGTGGTTGAGGGAAGGGGAGGGTGGGACTGGTTTGCCGCACGCTCCTTCCGCTGCCTGCGCTTGGTTTCTGCATGCTCTCGGCGACGAGACTCGAGGTGCTCAGCGCCCTCCCGGATGCACTTCCTCCACTTAGGGTGGTCTTTGGCCAGGGACTCCCAGGTGTCGGTGGGGATGGTGCACTTTATCGATTGTCAAGGCAGGTTGTCGCAGATGTCTGGGGCTCCTGGGAGAAGACCTCCTATTGGCAACAATTTGGCAGGTGGATTATAATGTGGGAAAGTGTGAGATTATCCACTTTGGTAGGAAAAATAAAAAAGCAAATTATTATTTAAATGGGGAGAAATTATAAAGTGCTGCAGTACAGCGGGACCTGGGGGTCCTTGTGCATGAAACACAAAAGGTTAGTATTCAGGTACAGCAAGTGATCAGGAAGGCCAATGGAATGTTGGCCTTTATTGCAAAGGGGATGGAGTATAAAAGCAGGGAAGTCTTGCTACAGTTATACAGGGTATTGGTGAGGCCACACCTGGAGTACTGCGTACAGTTTTGGTCTCTATATTTAAGGAGGGATATACTTGCTTTGGAGGCAGTTCAGAGAAGGCTCACTCGGTTGATTCCGGGGATGAGGGAGTTGACTTATGAGGAAAGGTTGAGTAGGTTGGGCCTCTACTCATTGGAGTTCAGAAGAATGAGAGGTGATCTCATCGAAACGTATAAGATTATGAGGGGGCTCGACAAGGTGGATGTAGAGAGGATGAATCTAGAACTAGGGGCCATAGTTTTAGAATAAGGGGCTGCCCATTTAAAACTGAGATGAGGAGGAATTTCTTCTCTCTGAGGGTTGTAAATATGTTGAATTCTTTGCCTCAGAGAGCTGTGGAGGCTGGGTCACTGAATATATTCAAGGCTGAGATAGACAGATTTTTGAGCGATAAGGAAGCGAAGGGTTATGGGGAGCGGGCAGGGAAGTGGAGCTGAGTCCATGATCAGATCAGCCATGATCGTATTAAATGGCGGAGCAGGCTCGAGGGGCCGAATGGCCGACTCCTGCTCCTATTTCTTATGTTCTTAAGGGACCAAGCAGCCATACCCTGCCTGTGCTCAAATAAGAACATAAGAAATAGGAGCAGGAGTAGGCCATACGGCCCCTCGAGCCTGCTCCGCCATTTAATACGATCATGGCTGATCTGATCATGGACTCAGATCCACTTCCCCGCCCGCTCCCCATAACCCCTTACTCCCTTATCAGTTAAGAAACTGTCTATTTCTGTCTTAAATTTATTCAATGTCCCGGCTTCCACAGCTCTCTGAGGCAGCGAATTCCACAGATTTACAACCCTCTGAGAGAAGAAATTCCTCCTCATCTCAGTTTTAAATGGGCGGCCCCTTATTCTAAGACCATGCCCCCTAGTTCTAGTCTCCCCCATCAGTGGAAACATCCTCTCTGCATCCACCTTGTCAAGCCCCCTCATAATCTTTTACATTTCGATAAGATCACCTCTCATTCTTCTGAATTCCAATGAGTAGAGGCCCAACCTCCTCAACCTTTCCTCATAAGTCAACTCCCTCATCTCCGGAATCAACCGAGTGAACCTTCTCTGAACTGCCTCCAAAGCAAGTATACCTTTTCGTAAATATGGAGACCAAAACTGTACGCAGTATTCCGGGTATGGTTTATATAGCGAGGGTGTCTCAGTCAGCTACGCACAACGCATCAAGCAGCTCACAGACACGATATCTGGCTTTACGCAAATGCAGGGAGCGATTGACGACACACTCATAGCCTCAACCAGGAGTTTTTGTTAACTACGAGAGCTTCTACTCAATAAATGTCCCAAGAATAATCTAATCCCAAGAAGATGTTCATGCAGGTGTTTGCCCACTCCCCAGGGACCTGCCATAATGCCTTCATTTTAAGGTAACATAAGAACATAAGAATTAGGACCAGGAGTAGGCCATCTAGCCCCTCGAGCCTGCTCCGCCATTCAACAAGATCATGGCTGATCTGGCCGTGGACTCAGCTCCACTTACCCGCCCTCTCCCCGTAACCCTTAATTCCCTTATTGGTTAAAAATCTATCTATCTGTGACTTGAATACATTCAATGAGCTAGCCTCAACTGCTTCCTTGGGCAGAGAATTCCACAGATTCACAACCCTCTCGGAGAAGAAATTCCTTCTCAACTCGGTTTTAAATTGGCTCCCCCCGTATTTTGAGGCTGTGCCCCCTAGTTCTAGTCTTCCCGACCAGTGGAAACAACCTCTCCGCCTCTATCTTGTCTATCCCTTTCATTATTTTAAATGTTTCTAAAAGATCACCCCTCATCCTTCTGAACTCCAACGAGTAAAGACCCAGTCTACTCAATCTATCATCGTAAGGTAACCCCCTCATCTCCGGAATCAGCCTAGTGAATCGTCTCTGTATCCCTTCCAAAGCTAGTATATCCTTCCTTAAGTAAGGTGACCAAAACTGCACGCAGTACTCCAGGTGCGGCCTCACCAATACCCTGTACAGTTGCAGAAGGACCTCCCTGCTTTTGTACTCCATCCCTCTCGCAATGAAGGCCAACATTCCATTCGCCTTCCTGATTACCTGCTGCACCTGCAAACTAACTTTTTGGGATTCATGCACAAGGACCCCCAGGTCCCTCTGCACCGCAGCATGTTGTAATTTCTCCCCATTCAAATAATATTCCCTTTTACTGTTTTTTTTTCCCAAGGTGGATGACCTCACACTTTCCGACATTGTATTCCATCTGCCAAACCTTAGCCCATTCGCTTAACCTATCTAAATCTCTTTGCAGCCTCTCTGTGTCCTCTACACAACCCGCTTTCCCACTAATCTTTGTACCATCTGCAAATTTTGTTACACTACACTCTGTCCCCTCTTCCAGGTCATCAATGTATATTGTAAACAGTTGTGGTCCCAGCACCGATCCCTGTGGCACACCACTAACCACCGATTTCCAACCCGAAAAGGACCCATTTATCCCGACTCTCTGCTTTCTGTTCGCCAGCCAATTCTCTATCCATGCTAATACAATACATTTCCTCTGACTCCGCGTACCTCTATCTTCTGTAGTAACCTTTTGTGTGGCACCTTATCGAATGCCTTTTGGAAATCTAAATACACCACATCCATCGGTACACCTCTATCCACCATGCTCATTATATCCTCAAAGAATTCCAGTAAATTAGTTAAACATGATTTCCCCTTCATGAATCCATGTTGCATCTGCTTGATTGCACTATTCCTATCTAGATGTCCCGCTATTTCTTCCTTAATGATAGCTTCAAGCATTTTCCCCACTACAGATGTTAAACTAACCGACCTATAGTTACCTGCCTTTTGTCTGCCCCCTTTTTTAAACAGAGACGTTACATTAGCTGTTTTCCAATCCGCTGGTACCTCCCAGAGTCCAGAGAATTTTGGTAGATTATAACAAATGCATCTGCTATAACTTCCGCCATCTCTTTTAATACCCTGGGATGCATTTCATCAGGACCAGGGGACTTGTCTACCTTGAGTCCCATTAGCCTGTCCAGCACTACCCCCCTAGTGATAGTGATTGTCTCAAGGTCCTCCCTTCCCACATTCCCGTGACCAGCAATTTTTGGCATGGATTTTGTGTCTTCCACTGTGAAGACCGAAGCAAAATAATTGTTTAAGGTCTCAGCCATTTCCACATTTCCCATTATTAAATCCCCCTTCTCATCTTCTAAGGGACCAACATTTACTTTAGTCACTCTCTTCCGTTTTATGTATCGGTAAAAGCTTTTACTATCTGTTTTTATGTTTTGCGCAAGTTTACTTTCGTAATCTATCTTTCCTTTTTTTATTGCTTTCTTACTCCTTCTTCGCTGTCGTTTAAAATTTTCCCAATCTTCTAGTTTCCCACGAACCTTGGCCACCTGATACGCATTGGTCTTTAATTTGATACTCTCCCTTATTTCCTTGGTTATCCACGGCTGGTTATCCCTTCTCTTACCGCCCTTCTTTTTCACTGGAATATATTTTTGTATTCCCCCACTGCCCCAATATGGAAGCAATCCGAGATGATGGCTGCTTAGAGATATGGGATGCCCCATCTACCATGGCTGATGGCAGCACTTCAAAACTGCTAACGTTGCACCTTTGTTTTTAAAAACATCGTGGGCCGCCCCGACCTGTGAGAGAACACCACCGCAGGTCGGGGCTATAAATAGAGCTGGAGGGCCAGGCCCTGGGACATCGTGGGCCGTCCCGACCTGTGAGAGAACACCACCGCAGGTCGGGGCTATAAATAGAGCTGGAGGGCCAGGCCCTGGGACATCGTGGGCCGTCCCGACCTGTGAGAGAACACCACTGCAGGTCGGGGCTATAAATAGAGCTGGAGGGCCAGGCCCTGGGACATCGTGGCCCCCCCCGACCTGTGAGAGAACACCACTGCAGGTCGGGGCTATAAATAGAGCTGGAGGGCCAGGCCCTGGGACATCGTGGCCCCCCCCGACCTGTGAGAGAACATCACCGCAGGTCGGGGCTATAAATAGAGCTGGAGGGCCGGGCCCTGGGACATGATAGCGGAGGAGCGGCGAATGAGGGCACGGGGCCCAGGGGCAGCACGGACCAGCCCACACTGCGATATGTGTGCGCGCACTGGGTCCGTGCAGCAGAGCTGGTCTCCAGTGGTCCTGGTTAACCCTTGCCACTGGACCAAGACCTCACTCTGTCAAGCCCGTGTGGTGGCTGGTGTGCAACGGTCACCCCACGTTAAACAAATCCACACACTGACATCTTCTACCCCCTCAACTGGAGTTCAGGACTGGAACACCAGGTCCTTCATTGAAACACCTGTGAACTCATGTGGAAGCAAGTCACCTCGTTCCCGAGGGACCGCCTATGATGATGATGTTTAAAAAGGGAGAAAGGGACAGACCGAGTAATTACAGGCCAGTCAGCCTAACCTCGGTGGTGGGAACATTATTGGAAACAATCCTGAGGGACAGGATAAATCTACATTTACAAAGACATTGATCAATCAAGGACAGTCAGCACGGATTTGTTAAGGGAAGATCGTGTTTGACTAACCTGATTGAATTTTTCGAGGAGATAACCAGGAGGGTTGATGAGGGCAGTGTGTATGATGAAGTGTATATGGACTTTAGCAAAGCTTTTGATAAGGTTCCACATGGTAGACTGGTCAAGAAGGTTAAAGTTCATGGGATCCAGGGCAAAGTGGCAAGTTGGATCCAAAATTGCGTAACAAGGCAGGAAGCAAAGGGTAATGGTCGATGGATGTTTTTGTGACTGGAAGGATGTTTCCAGTGGGGTTCCGCGGGGCTCAGTACTGGGTCCCTTGCTTTTTGTGGTATATATCAGTGGTTTAGACCTGAATGTAGGGGATATAATTTAAACGTTTGATTCAAAAACCAGCTGTGTGGTTGATAATGAAGAAGAAAGCTGTAGACTGCAGGAAGCTATAGAAACATAGAAAAATAGATGCAGGAGTAGGCCATTCGGCCCTTCGAGCCTGCACCACCATTCAATAAGATCATGGCTGATCATTCACCTCAGTACCCCTTTCCTGCTTTCTTTCCATACCCCTTGATCACTTGAGCCATAAGGGCAATATCTAACTCCCTCTTGAATATATCCAATGAACTGGTCTCAACAACTTTCTGTGGTAGAGAATTCCACAGGTTAACAACTCTCTGAGTGAAGAAGTTTCTCCTCATCTCAGTCCTAAATAACTTACCCCTTATCCTTAGACTATGACCCCTGGTTCTGGACTTCCCCAACATCGGGAACATTCTTCCTGCATCTAACCTGTCCAGTCCCGTCAGAATTTTATATGTTTCTATGAGGTCCCCTCTCATTCTTCTGAACTCCAGTGAATACAGGCCCAGTCGATCCAGTCTCTCCTCATATGTCAATCCTGCCATCCCGGGAATCAGTCTGGTGAACCTTCACTGCACTCCCTCAATAGCAAGAATGTCCTTCCTCAGATTAGGAGACCAAAACTGAACACAATATTCCAGGCCCTGTACAACTGCAGTAAGACCTCCCTGCTCCTATACTCAAATCCCCTGGTTATGAAGGCCAACATACCATTTGCATTCTTCACCGCCTGCTGTACCTGCATGCCAACTTTCAATGACTGATGTACCATGACACCCAGGTCTCGTTGCATCTCCCCTTTTCCTAATCTGCCGTCATTCAGATAATATTCTGCCTTCGTGTTTTTGCCCTCAAAATGGATAACCTCACATTTATCCACATTATACTGCATCTGCCATGTATTTGCCCACTCACCTAACCTGTCCAAGTCACCCTGCAGCCTCTTAGCATCCTCCTCACAGCTCACACCGTCACCCAGCTTAGTGTCATCTGCAAACTTGGAGATATTACACTCAATTCCTTCATCTACATCATTAATGTATATTGTAAATAGCTGGGGTCAGGTGGGCAGAACAGTGGCAAATGAAATTCAATCTGGAGAAGTGTGAGGTAATGCATTTGGGGAGGGCTAACAAGGCGAGGGAATATACATTAAATGGTAGGACACTGAGAAGTGTAGAGGAACACAGTTACCTGGGAGAGCAGGTCCACAGATCCCTGAAGGTAGCAGGCCAGGTAGATAAGGTGGTTAAGAAGGCATACGGAATACTTGCCTTTATTAGCCGAGGCATGGAATACAAGAGCAGGTAGGTTATGCTTGAACTGTATAAAACACTGGTTAGGTCACAGCTGGAGTACTGCGTGCAGTTCTGGTCACCACATTACAGGAAAGATGTGATTGCACTGGAGAGGGTGCAGAGGAGATTTACCAGGATGTTGCACTGGAGAGGGTACAGAGGAGATTTACCAGTATGTTGCACTGGAGAGGGTGCAGAGGAGATTTATCAGGATGTTGCACTGGAGAGGGTACAGAGGAGATTTATCAGGATGTTGCACTGGAGAGGGTGCAGAGGAGATTTACCAGGATGTTGCACTGGAGAGGGTACAGAGGAGATTTACCAGGATGTTGCACTGGAGAGGGTGCAGAGGAGATTTACCAGGATGTTGCACTGGAGAGGGTACAGAGGAGATTTATCAGGATGTTGCACTGGAGAGGGTGCAGAGGAGATTTACCAGGATGTTGCACTGGAGAGGGTACAGAGGAGATTTACCAGGATGTTGCACTGGAGAGGGTACAGAGGAGATTTACCAGGATGTTGCACTGGAGAGGGTACAGAGGAGATTTACCAGGATGTTGCACTGGAGAGGGTACAGAGGAGATTTACCAGGATGTTGCACTGGAGAGGGTGCAGAGGAGAATTACCAGGATGTTGCACTGGAGAGGGTACAGAGGAGATTTACCAGGATGTTGCACTGGAGAGGGTAGAGAGGAGATTTACCAGGATGTTGCACTGGAGAGGGTACAGAGGAGATTTACCAGGATGTTGCACTGGAGAGGGTACAGAGGAGATTTACCAGGATGTTGCCAGGACTGGAGAATGTTAGCGATGAGGAAAGATTGGATAGTCTGGGGTTGTTTTCCTTGGGATAGAGGAGGCTGAGGGGAGACCTGATTGAGGTGTATAAAATGATGAGGGGCCTGGATAGAGTGGATAGGAAGGACCTGTTTCCCTTGGCAGAGGGGTCAACAACCAGGGGGCAGAGATTTAAAGTAATTGGGGGGAGGTTTAGATGGGATTTGAGGGGAAATGTCTTCACTCAGAGGGTGGTGGGGGTCTGGAACTCATTGAAAGGGTGGTAGAGGCAGAAACCCTCACCACATTTAAAATGTATCTGGATGTGCTCCTGAAGTGTCGTAACCCTCAGGGCTACGGACCCAGAGTGGGAAAGTGGGATTAGGCTGGGTAGCTCTTGGTCGGCCGGCACAGACACGATGGGCCAAAATGGCCTCCTTCCGTGCTGTAAATTTATATGATTATGGGTTCCTGTCTCAGGGGTTAATATCAGGGTCGGTGTACCCCATCACCTGGGTTCCTGTCTCAGGGGTTAATATCAGGGTCGGTGTACCCCATCACCTGGGTTCCTGTCTCGGGGGTTAATATCAGGGTCGGTGTACCCCATCACCTGGGTTACTGTCTCAGGGGTTAATGTCGGGGTCACTACCCCATCACCTGGGTTCCTGTCTCGGGGGTTAATATCGGGGTCGGTGTACCCCATCACCTGGGTTCCTGTCTCGGGGGTTAATATCGGGGTCACTGCTCCATCACCTGGGTTCCTGTCTCGGGGGTTAATATCGGGGTCACTACCCCATCACCTGGGTTCCTGTCTCGGGGGTTAATATCAGGGTCGGTACCCCATCACCTGGGTTCCTGTCTCGGGGGTTAATATCGGGGTCGGTGTACCCCATCACCTGGGTTCCTGTCTCAGGGGTTAATATCGGGGTCACTGCCCCATCACCTGGGTTCCTGTCTCGGGGGTTAATATCGGGGTTGGTGTACCCCATCACTTGGGTTCCTGTCTCGGGGGTTAATATCGGGGTTGGTGTACCCCATCACCTGGGTTCCTGTCTCGGGGGTTAATATCAGGGTCACTGCCCCATCACCTGGGTTACTGTCTCGGGGGTTAATATCGGGGTCACTACCCCATCACCTGGGTTCCTGTCTCGGGGGTTAATATCAGGGTCGGTACCCCATCACTTGGGCTCCTGTCTCGGGGGTTAATATCGGGGTTGATGTACCCCATCACCTGGGTTACTGTCTCGGGGGTTAATATCGGGGTTGGTGTACCCCATCACCTGGGCTCCTGTCTCGGGGGTTAATATCGGGGTTGGTGTACCCCATCACCTGATTTCCTGTCTCGGGGGTTAATATCGGGGTTGATGTACCCCATCACCTGGGTTCCTGTCTCGGGGGTTAATATCGGGGTTGATGTACCCCATCACCTGGGTTCCTGTCTCGAGGGTTAATATCGGGGTTGGTGTACCCCATCACCTGGGTTCCTGTCTCGGGGGTTAATATCGGGGTCGGTGTACCCCATCACCTGGGTTCCTGTCTCGGGGGTTAATATCGGGGTCACTACCCCATCACCTGGGTTCCTGTCTCGAGGGTTAATATCAGGGTCGGTACCCCATCACCTGGGTTCCTGTCTCGAGGGTTAATATCAGGGTCGGTACCCCATCACCTGGGTTCCTGTCTCGGGGGTTAATATCGGGGTTGATGTACCCCATCACCTGGGTTCCTGTCTCGGGGGTTAATATCGGGGTTGATGTACCCCATCACCTGGGTTCCTGTCTCGGGGGTTAATATCGGGGTTGGTGTACCCCATCACCTGGGTTCCTGTCTCGGGGATTAATATCGGGGTTGATGTACCCCATCACCTGGGTTCCTGTCTCGGGGGTTAATATCAGGGTCGGTGTACCCCATCACCTGGGTTCCTGTCTCGGGGGTTAATATCGGGGTTGATGTACCCCATCACCTGGGTTCCTGTCTCGGGGGTTAATATCGGGGTTGGTGTACCCCATCACCTGGGTTCCTGTCTCGGGGGTTAATATCGGGGTTGATGTACCCCATCACCTGGGTTCCTGTCTCGGGGGTTAATATCGGGGTTGGTGTACCCCATCACCTGGGTTCCTGTCTCGGGGGTTAATATCGGGGTTGATGTACCCCATCACCTGGGTTCCTGTCTCGGGGGTTAATATCGGGGTTGGTGTACCCCATCACCTGATTTCCTGTCTCGGGGTAAATTATGAGAGGGATTTTATTCCCATGATACAGATTGGATCGCGGTATGTACTGGAGTTCTGTGTTTTCACGCACTGATAGACATCGTTTGTCAGGAACGGTGAGCGTGGGTTGAGCATGTGGATGGATCAGCTGACAGATTGTGTCTCACTCTCGTTTCTGCACTCTGGCTCTCACCCACATTTTCTAACGTTACTCCCTAAACCTTTCCATGTTGGCTGAGCTGAGGAAGGTCTTGTTCCTTCTAGAAATAGAGGCAGCTTTTCCGAACGGATATTCGAATGAGGTAATCAGTCTCCACGAGGAACCTTTAAAGATCACATGGACCAACTTCAACAATTGTACATCTTTGTCTGGAGTAAAAATAAAATGGGGAAGGTGGATCAACCGTGGCTAACAAGGGAAATTAAAGATAGTGTTAAATCCAAGGAAGAGGTATATAAATTGGCCAGAAAAAGCAGCAAACCAGAGAACAGGGAGAATTTTAGAATTCAGCAGAGGAGGACAAAGGGTTTAATTAGGAGGAGGAAAATAGAGTACGAGAGAAAGCTTGCCGGGAACATAAAAACTGACTGCAAAAGCTTCTATAGATATGTGAAGAGAAAAAGATTAGTGAAGACAAACGTAGGTCCCTTGCAGTCAGGATTTAGGTGAATTTATAATGGGGAACAAAGAAATGACAGACCAATTGAACAAATACTTTGGTTCTGTCTTCAGGAAGGAAGACACAAATGACCTTCCGGATGTACTAGGGGACCGAGGGTCTAGTGAGAAGGAGGAACTGAAGGATATCCTTATTAGGTGGGAAATTGTGTTGGGGAAATTGATGGGATTGAAGGCCGATAAATCCCCAGGGCCTGATAGGCTGCATCCCAGAGTACTTAAGGAAGTGGCCCTAGAAATAGTGGATGCATTGGTGATCATTTTCCAACAGTCTATCGACTCTGGATCAGTTCCTATGGACTGGAGGGTATAAATGTAACACCACTTTTTAAGAAAGGAGGGAGAGAGAAAACGGGTAATTATAGACCGGTTAGTCTGACATCAGTAGTGGGGAAAATGTTGGAATCAATTATTAAAGATGAAATAGCAACGCATTTGGAAAGCAGTGACAGGATCGGTCCAAGTCAGCATGGATTTATGAAAGGGAAATCATGCTTGATGAATCTTCTGGAATTTTTTGAGGATGTAACTCGTAGAGTGGACAAGGGAGAACCAGTGGATGTGGTGTATTTGGACTTTCAAAAGGCTTTTGACTAGATCCCACACAAGAGATTGGTGTGCAAAATCAAAGCACATGGTATTGGAGGTAATGTATTGATGTGGATAGAGAACTGGTTGGCAGACAGGAAGCAGAGAGTCGGGATAAATGGGTCCTTTTCAGAATGGCAGGCAGTGACTAGTGGGGTGCCGCAGGGCTCAGTGCTGGGACCCCAGCTATTTACAATATACATTAATGATTAGGTGAAGGAATTGAGTGTAATATCTCCAAGTTTGCAGATGACACTAAGCTGGGTGGCGGTGTGAGCTGTGAGGAGGATGCTAAGAGGCTGCAGGGTGACTTGGACAGGTTAGGTGAGTGGGCAAATGCATGGCAGATGCAGTATAATGTGGATAAATGTGAGGTTATCTACTTTGGGGGCAAAAACAGGAAGGCAGACTATTATCTGAATGGCGGCAGATTAGGAGAAGGGGAGGTGCAACGAGACCTGGGTGTCATGGTTCATCAGTCATTGAAAGTTGGCATGCAGGTACAGCAGGTGGTGAAGAAGGCAAATGGTATGTTGGCCTTCATAGCGAGGGGATTTGAGTAGAGGAGCAGGGAGGTCTTACTGCAGTTGTACAGGGCCTTGGTGAGGCCCCACCTGGAATATTGTGTTCAGTTTTGGTCTCCTAATCTGAGGAAGGACGTTCTTGCTATTGAGGGAGTGCAGCGAAGGTTCACCAGACTGATTCCTGGGATGGCAGGACTGACATATGAGGAGAGACTGGATCAACTGGGCCTTTATACATTGGAGTTTAGAAAGATGAGAGGGGATGTCATAGAAATGTATAAGATTCTGACTGGACTGGACAGGTTAGATGCGGGAAGAATGTTCCCGATGTTGGGGAAGTCCAGAACCAGGGGACACAGTCTAAGGATAAGGGGTAAGCCATTTAGGACCGAGATGAGGAGAAACTTCTTCACTCAGAGAGTTGTTAACCTGTGGAATTCCCGACCGCAGAGAGTTATTGAGGTCAGTTCATTGGATATATTCAAGAGGGAGTTAGATGTGGCCCTTACGGCTAAAGGGATCAAGGGGTATGGAGAGAAAGCAGGAAAGGGGTACTGAGGGAATGATCAGCCATGATCTTATTGAATGGTGGTGCAGGCTCGAAGGGCCGAATGGCCTACTCCTGCACCTATTTTCTATGTTTCTATGTTCCTAACCTTTTCGTTATTGGTGGTGACCCTCCGTTTCAGTCATTGGCAGCAAATTTGAATCAGGGACGTCTGGTTTTGATTTCAATCAGCCTGTAATTCTGCTCAGAGATGTTTGATGTAGCCCCTTCGAAATACCAATGGTTGGTCAAGTCAGTCTGGCCCTGCCAAGCCTTCCGCGCTGTTATAGAAAGCAAAGAAAGACTTGGATTTATATCATCATCATCATAAGTAATCCCTCAGGATCGAGGAAGACTTGCTTCCACTCTTAACATGAGTCTTTAGGTGACTGAACAGCCCAATACGAGAACCACAGTCCCTGTCACAGGTGGGACAGACAGTGGTTGAGGGAAGGGGAGGGTGGGACAGGTTTGCCGCACGCTCCTTCCGCTGCCTGCGCTTGGTTTCTGCATGCTCTCGGCGACGAGACTCGAGGTGCTCAGCGCCCTCCTGGATGCACTTCCTCCACTTAGGGCGGTCTTTGGCCAGGGACTCCCAGGTGTTTGTGGGGATGTTGCACTTTATCAGGGAGGCTTTGAGGGTGTCCTTGAAATGTTTCCTCTGCCCACCTTTGGCTCGTTTGCCGTGAAGGAGTTCCAAGAAGAGCGCTTGCTTTGGGAGTCTCGTGTCTGACATGTGGACAATGTGGCCCTGCCCAGCGGAGCTGATCGAGTGTGGTCAGTGCTTCGATGCTGGGGATGTTGGCCTGGTCGAGGACACTAACATTGGTGCGTCTGTCCTCCCAGGGGATTTGCAGGATCTTGCGGAGACATCGTTGGTGGTATTTCTCCAGCAACTTGAGGTGTCTACTGTACATGGTCCATGTCTCTGAGCCATACAGGAGGGCGGGTATCACTACAGCCCTGTAGACCATGAGCTCGGTGGTGGATTTGAGGGCCTGGTCTTCGAACACTCCTTTCCTCAGGCGACCGAAGGCTGCACTGGTACACTGGAGGCGATGTTGGATCTCGTCGTCAATGTCTGCCTTTGTTGATAGGAGGCTCCCGAGGTATGGACAGTTGTCCAGGGCCGTGCCGTGGATCTTGGTGACTGGGGGGCAGTGCTGTGTGGTGAGGACAGGCTGGTGGAGGACCTTTGTCTTACGGATGTTTAGCGTAAGGCCCATACTTTTGTACACCTCGGTAAATACGTCGACTATGTCCTGGAGTTCAGCCTCTGTGTGTGCACAGACGCATTGTCCGTGTTTTGTAGCTCGACAACAGAGGTTGGGGTGGTCTTGGACCTGGCCTGGAGATGACGAAGGTTGAACAGGTCCCACTGGTTCTGTAGTTTAGTTCCATTCCAGCGGGGAGCTTGTCGACTGTCGAATGAGGGCTAAGTATTGACCCGGGACATCGGGTTGAACTCCCCTGCTCTTCTTCGAAATAGTGCCACGGGATCTTTTACATCCGCTTGAGAGAGCAGATGGGACCTCGGTTTAACATAGAAACATAGAAACTAGGATCAGCAGTGGGCCATTCGGCCCTTCGAGTCTGCACCGCCATTCAATAAGATCATGGCTGATCCTCTATCTCAACACCATATTCCTGCTTTTCCCCCATACCCCTTGATGCCTTTTGTGTCTAGAAATCTATCTATCTCCCTCTTAAATATATTCAGTGACTTGGCCCCCACAGCCTTCTGTGGTAGAGAATTCCACAGGTTCACCACCCTCTGAGTGAAAACATTTCTCCTCATCTCGGTCCTAAATTTCCTACCCCGTATCCTGAGACTGTGACCCCTTGTTCTAGACTTCCCAGCCCCGGGGAAACATCCTCCCCGCATCCAGTCTGTCCAACCCCGTCAGAATTTTATACCTTTCAATGGGATCCCCTCTCATTCTTCTAAACTCTAGTGAATACAGGCCCAGTCGACCCAATCTCTCCTCATACGACAGTCCTGCCATCCCAGGAAACAGTCTGGTGAACCTTCGCTGCACTCCCTCTGTGGCAACTATAACCTTTCCTAGGTAAGGAGACCAGAACTGTACACAATACTCCAGTGTGGTCTCACCAAGGCCCCATATAATGGCATGCCAGAATAGGCGAGGGCCCAGGGGCAGCACGGACCAGCCCACACTGCGATATGTGAGCGCACTGGGTCCGTGCAGCAGAGCTGGTCTCCTGTCGTCCTGATTAACCCTTGCCACTGGACCGAGACCTCGCTCTGTCAAGCCCGTGTGGTGGCTGGTGTGCAACGGTCACCCCACGTTAAACAAATCCACGCACAGGCATCTTCCACCCTTCAGGATGTAGTTCAGGACCTAGAATATCAGGTCCTTCATTGAAACACCCATGAACTTTTTGACGTGGAAGCGAGTTATCCTCGACTCGAGGGACCGCCTGTGATATAATTGCAGTAAGACATCTTTGCTCTTATACTCATTTTCCCACATTGCAATAGTGACCACACTTCAAAAGTTTTTCATTGGCTGTAATGCGCCGAGATGTCCGGTGGTCATGAACAATGGCAGAGAAATCCACATCTTTCCTCTTTACTCAAATCCTCTTGTAATAAAGGCCAACATACCTCATTTTATCAAAAGCTTTCTGAAAGTCCAGGCAGACCATGCCGAACAGGTTTCCCTCAGCAATAATCTGGTACCGCCTTCTTCCAGAAATTCTAATTGCTAAGACAAGACTTTCATTTCTGGAACTTGTGTTGGTCTCTGTCTCAATGGTCATACAGACCATCGTTAATGATTCCCTCGAGCATCATTCCTATTGCTGGCATCAAGCTCATGAGCCTCCAGTTACCCACTTCTGGCTTATTCTGAACATCGGATCTGTTCCCGACTGCAGGTAACTATTAAACACAGCCCCCTGGGGTAGGTATCATCCAGGCCGGCAGCCTGATCCATTTCAAACTTCTTTATTCTTTCTGAAGTTATATCCTCATCTATTTTAGTATTCGTAAAAATCAGAAAAATTTACAGCACGGAAGGAGGCCATTTCGGCCAATCGTGTCCTTGCAGGCCGACCAAGAGCCACCCAGCCCAATCCCACTTTCCAGCTCTCGGTCCGTAGCCCTGCAGGTTATAGCACTTCAGAAGAACATAAGGCAACTTGTCCGAACGGATTTTTGAATAAGGAAGTCGAACGGTTTGGTTATTGGTGGTGACTCTCCGTTTCAGTCATTTGCAGCAAACTTGGTTTTGATTTCAATCAGCCTGAAATTCTGCTCAGAGATTTTTGATGTACCCCCCTTTGAAATAACAATGGTTGGTCAAGTCAGTCTGGCCCTGCCAAACCTTCCGCGCTGTTATAGAAAGCAAAGGAAGACTTGCATTTATATAGCACCTTTCACAACCACCGTCTCGATGTCTCAAAGCACTTTACAGCCAATGAAGTACTTTTGAATGCAGTCACTGATGTAATGTGGGAAATGCAGCAGCCTAGCTGCGCACAGCAAGCTCCCACAAACAGCAACAGATAATCTGTTTTTTGTTATGTTAAATGAGGGCTAAGTATTGACCCGGGACATCGGGTTGAACTCCCCTGCTCTTCTTCGAAATAGTGCCACGGGATCAGCAGTAGGCCATTCGGCCCTTCGAGCCTGCACCACCATTCAATATGATCATGGCTGATCCTCTATCTCATATTCCCACTTTTTCCCCAAACCCCTTGATGCCTTTTGTGTCTCGAAATCTATCTATCTCTCTCTTAAATATATTCAGTGACTTGGCCCCCACAGCCTTCTGTGGTAGAGAATTCCACAGGTTCACCACCCTCTGAGTGAAAACATTTCTCCTCATCTCGCTCCGAAATTTCCTACCCCGTATCCTGAGACTGTGACCCCTTGTTCTAGACGTCCCAGCCCCGGGAAACATCCTCCCCGCATCCAGTCTGTCCAACCCCGTCAGAATTTTATACCTTTCAATGGGATCCCCTCTCATTCTTCTAAACTCTAGTGAATACAGGCCCAGTCGACCCAATCTCTCCTCATACCACAGTCCTGCCATCCCGGGAAACAGTCTGGTGAACCTTCGCTGCACTCCCTCTGTGGCAAGTATATCCTTTCCTAGGTAAGAAGACCAATACTGCATACCGCAAGACAGCACCTCCGGCAGTGCAGCACTCCCTCAGCACCGCACTGCAGTGTCAGCCTAGATTTTTTTGTGCTCAAGCCCCTGGAGTGGGACTTGAACCCACAACCTTCTGACCGTGTGTACTACCCACTGAGCCACGGCTGAGACTGCTCACTGTGGAGAATGTGGTGCTCAGTCCCAAACTCAAGGGTTTTCTGGTAAACTGACAGGTTCCTGAGAACATTAGGAATGACAGGAGGCCATTCAGCCCTTCGAGGCTGCTCTGCCATTCAATTAGACCATGGCCGCTCTGTGCACCAACTCCATTTACACGCCTTGGCTCCATATCCTTCATACCCTTCATCATCACAGGCAGTCCCTCGGAATCGAGGAAGACTTGCTTCCACTCTTAAAATGAGTCCTTAGGTGACTGAACAGTCCAATACGGGAACCACAGTCCCTGTCACAGGTGGGACAGACAGTGGTTGAGGGAAGGGGAGGGTGGGACTGGTTTGCCGCACGCTCCTTCCGCTGCCTGCGCTTGGTTTCTGCATGCTCTCGGCGACGAGACTCGAGGTGCTCAGCGCCCTCCCGGATGCACTTCCTCCACTTAGGGCGGTCTTTGGCCAGGGACTCCCAGGTGTCGATGGGGATGTTGCACTTTATCAGGGAGGCTTTGAGGGTGTCCTTGAAACGTTTCCTCTGCCCACCTTTGGCTCGTTTGCCGTGAAGGAGTTCCGAGTAGAGCGCTTGCTTTGGGAGTCTCGTGTTGGGCATGTGGACAATGTGGCCTGCCCAGCGGAGCTGATCGAGTGTGGTCAGTGCTTCGATGCTGGGGATGTTGGCCTGGTCGAGGACGCTAACGTTGGTGCGTCTGTCCTCCCGGGGGATTTGCAGGATCTTGCGGAGACATCGTTGGTGGTATTTCTCCAGCGACTTGAGATGTCTACTGTACATGGTCCATGTCTCTGAGCCATACAGGAGGGTGGGTATTACTACAGCCCTGTAGACCATGAGCTTGGTGGTAGATTTGAGGGCCTGGTCTTCAAACACTCTCTTCCTCAGGCGGCTGAAGGCTGCACTGGCGCACTGGAGGCGGTGTTGATACCATTACCCAACAAAAGTCTCGCGATCTTGGAAGCTCCACATCAAGAGCCTTTCGAGAGAGTTTCATGTTTCCACTACAATTGGTGTGAAAAAACTTACAGTGCGATGGGAAACCTAGAAACATAGAAACATAGAAAATAGGTGCAGGAGTAGGCCATTTGGCCTTTCAAGCCTGCACCACCATTCAATAAGATCATGGCTGATCATTCACCTCAGTACCCCTTTCCTGCTTTCTCTCCATACTCCTTGATCTCTTTGGCCGTAAGGGCCATATCTAACTCCTCTTGAATATATCTAACGATCTGGCCTCAACAACTTTCTGTGGTAGAGAATTCCACAGGTTCACCACTCTCTGAGTGAAGAAGTTTCTCCTCATCTCGGTCCTAGATGGCTTACCCCTTTTCCTTAGACTGTGACCCCTGGTTCTGGACTTTCCCAACATCGGGAACATTCTTCCTGCATCTAACCTGTCCAATCACGTCAGAATTTTACATGTTTCCATGAGATCCCCTCCCATCCTTCTAAATTCCAGTGAATATAAGCCCAGTCGATCCAGTCTCTCTTCATATGTCAATCCTGCCATCCCGGGAATCAGTCTGGTGAACCTTCGCTGCACTCCCTCAATAGCAAGAATGTCCTTCCTCAGATTAGGAGACCAAAACTGAACACAATATTCCAGGTGAGACCTCACCAAGGCCCTGTACAACTGCAATAAGACCTCCCTGCTCCAATACTCAAATCCCCTCGCTATGAAGGCCAACATACCATTTTCCGCCTTCACCGCCTGCTGTACCTGCATGCCAACTTTCAATGACTGATGTACCATGACACCCAGGTCTCGTTGCACCTCCCCTTTTCCTAATCTGTCACCATTCAGATAATCTTCTGTTTTCCTGTTTTTGCCCCCAAAGTGGATAACCTCACATTTATCCACATTATACTGCATCTGCCATGCATTTGCCCATTCACCTAACCTGTCCAAGTCACCCTGCAGCCTCTTAGCATCCCCCTCACAGCTCACACCGCCACCCAACTTAGTGTCATCTGCAAACTTGGAGATATTACATTCAATTCCCTCATCTAAATCATTAATGTATATTGTAAATAGCTGTGGTAAATAGCTGGGAAAGTCGGGCTGATGGAGTGGTTCCAGCGGCAGAGACAGGATGGGCCGGATAGACTCCTTCCGTCATGTGGGATTGTCTGATTTCACCACTGAATGGCCTAGTGTTCACCCTGATTCTAGACTGCCCCCTCCCCCCACCACCACCACCAGAGGACAGCAATCTCCTCACGACGCTATCAAATCCTTTATACAGCGCCTTTAATGTAATAAAACGGTCCAAGGCACTTCACAGCAGTGTTATAAAACTAAAGGAATAACGTTGACACCGAGCCACATAAGAAATTTCGGCCAATGACCAAACGCTGGGTCACAGACGGAGGTTTTAAGGAGCATCTTAAAGGAGGAAAGAGAGAGAGAGAGGTGGAGAGGTTTAGGGAGGGAGTTCCAGAGCTTGGGACCTAGGCAGCTGAAGGCACGGCCACCGATGGTGGAGCGATTATAATCAGGGATGGTCAGGAGGGCAGAGTTAGAGGAGTGCAGACATCTCGGGGGGTTGTGGGGATGGAGGAGGTTACAGAGATAGGGAGGGGTGTAGGGGCTGGAGGAGGTTACAGAGATAGGGAGGGGTGTCGGGACTGGAGGAGGTTACAGAGATAGGGAGGGGTGTAGGGCTCGAGGAGGTTACAGAGATAGGGAGGGGTGTAGGGACTGGAAGAGATTACAGAGATAGTGAGGGGTGTAGGGCTGGAGGAGGTTACAGAGATAGGGAGGGTGTAGGGCTGGAGGGGGTTACAGAGATAGGGAGGGGTGTAGGGACTGGAGGGGGTTACAGAGATAGGGAGGGATGTAGGGGCTGGAGGGGGTTACAGAAATAGGGAGGGGTGTAGCGGCTGGAGGAGGTTACAGAGATCGCGAGGGGTGTAGGACTGGAGGAGGTTACAGAGATAGGGAGAGGTTTAGGGCTGGAGGGGGATACAGAGATAGGGAGGGTATAGGGGCTGGAGGAGGTTACAGAGATAGGGAGGGGTGTAGGGGCTGGAGGAGGTTACAGAGATAGGGAGGGATGTAGGGGCTGGAGGGGGTTACAGAGATAGGGAGGAGCGAGGGATCACGGAGGGATCTGTAAACAAGGATGAGAATTTTGAAATCGAGGCATTGCTTAACCGGGAGCCAATGTAGGTCAGTGAGCACAGTGGGTGATGGGTGAGCGGGACTGGGTGTGAGTTAGGACATGGGGCAGTGAGCACAGGGGGTGATGGGTGAGCGGACTGGGTGTGAGTTAGGACACGGGGCAGTGAACACAGCGGGTGATGGGTGAGCGGGACTCGGTGCGAGTTAGGACATGGGGCAGTGAACACAGGGAGTGATGGGTGAGCGGGACTCGGTGCGAGTTAGGACACGGGGCAGTGAGCACAGGGGATGATGGGTGAGCGGGACTCGGTGCGAGTTAGGACACGGGGCAGTGAGCACAGGGGGTGAGGGGTGAGCGGGACTCGGTGCAAGTTAGGACATGGGGCAGTGAGCACAGGGGATGATGGGTGAGCGGGACTCGGTGCGAGTAAGGACACGGGGCAGTGAGCACAGGGGGTGATGGGTGAGCGGGACTCGGTGCGAGTTAGGACACGGGGCAGTGAGCACAGGGGGTGATGGGTGAGCGGGACTCGGTGCGAGTTAGGACAGGGGGGCAGTGAGCACAGGGGGTGATGGGTGAGTGGGACTCGGTGCGAGTAAGGACACGGGGCAGTGAGCACAGGGGGTGATGGGTGAGCGGGACTCGGTGCGAGTTAGGACACGGGGCAGTGAGCACAGGGGGTGATGGGTGAGCGGGACTCGGTGCGAGTTAGGACAGGGGGGCAGTGAGCACAGGGGGTGATGGGTGAGTGGGACTCGGTGCGAGTAAGGACACGGGGCAGTGAGCACAGGGGGTGATGGGTGAGCGGGACTCGGTGCGAGTTAGGACACGGGGCAGTGAGCACAGGGGGTGATGGGTGAGCGGGACTCGGTGCGAGTTAGGACAGGGGGGCAGTGAGCACAGGGAGTGATGGGTGAGCGGGACTGGGTGCGGGTTCGGACACGGGGGCAGCCGAGTTTTGGATCACCTCTAGTTTACGCCAGGTAGAATGTGGGAGGCCAGCCAGGAGTGCGTTGGAATAGACAAGTCTAAAGGCATGGATGGGGGCTTCCACAGCAGAAGAGCTAAGACAGGGGCAGAGGCGGGCGATGTTATGGAGGTGGAAATAGGCGGTTTTAGTTTGCCACAGATCTGTGGTCGGAAGCTCATTTCAGGCTCCAATATGACCCCCAGGTTGCGAACAGTCTGGTTCAGCCTCAGACAGGAGTTAGGGAGGGGGATGGAGTCAGTGGGTGGGGAACGGAGTTTGTGGCAGGGACTGAAAACAATGGCTTCGGTCTTCCCAATATTAAACTGGAGAAAATGTCTGCTCATCCAGTCAGACAAGCAGTCTGACAATTGAGAGACCGAGGAGGGGGTGAGGTTGAACTGGGTGTCGGTGTACATGTGGAACCTGACTCCGTGTTTCCGGATGATATCACCGAGGGGCAACATGTAGATGAGAAATCGGAGGGGCCAAGGACAGATCCTGGGGGGACACCAGAGGTAACGGTGTGGGGGTGGGAAGAGAAGCCGTTCCAGGAGATTGAGGCAAGTAAATCACTGATTAATCTTCGAAACTCAAGGGAATACATGCTTAGTCCATGCAACCTGTCCTCATAATTTAACCCTTTTAGCCCCGGTATAATTCTGGTGAGTCTGCGTTGCTCCCTCTCCAAGGCCGGTATATCCTCCCTGACAGGCTGACTGCCTGTGGCCAAGTCCCAACTATTCAAGGCCATGACTATGATCATCAGCAGTGCCCTCGTCGGAGGCTCAATAAGTAACCTTCTACCTCCAAGGTCCAAGGGTAATGGTCAGGTCCTAGAGGCTTGGTCCTGTGTTTCATCATCATAGGCAGTCCCTCGGGATTGAGGAAGACTTGCTTCCACTCTTAGCATGAGTCCTTAGGTGACGGAACAGTCCAATAGGGGAACCACAGTCCCTGTCACAGGTGGGACAGACAGTGGTTGAGGGAAGGGGAGGGTGGGACTGGTTTGCCGCACGCTCCTTCCGCTGCCTGCGCTTGGTTTCTGCACGCTCTCGGCGACGAGACTCGAGGTGCTCAGCGCCCTCCCAGATGCACTCCCTCCACTTAGGGCGGACTGGTCTTTGGCCCAGGGACTCCCAGGTGTCGGTGGGGATGTTGCACTTTATCAGGGAGGCTTTGAGGGTGTCCCTTGTAACGTTTCCTCTGCCCACCTTTGGCTCGTTTGCCGTGAAGGAGTTCCGAGTAGAGCGCTCGCTTTGGGAGTCCCGTGTCTGGCATGCGAACAATGTGGCCCTGCCCAGCGGAGCTGGTCGAGTGTGGTCAGTGCTTCGATGCTGGGGATGTTGGCCTGGTTGAGGACACTAACGTTGGTGCGTCTGTCCTCCCAGGGGATTTGTAGGATCTTACGGAGACATCGTTGGTGGTATTTCTCCAGCGACTTGAGGTGTCTCCTGTATATGGTCCATGTCTCTGAGCCATACAGGAGGGCGGGTATCACTACAGCTAGTGTTTATGGATGTATTTACGATGCATGTTATCTTTTACAGCCTTTTATGGATGCTTGGTGTGTGGGGTGAGTTGGGATTAGTTGACGAGTCAGTGGGACTTGTTGGGACGGCCGAGACTGGTGTTTGGGGTAGGTGCAGTTCTAAGGACTGGGGCTGATGTGGGGAAGATGGTTGGTGGAGGGAAATCAGAATGGTTCAGCTGGAAACCCTCATGGACGTCCTGAACATCCTTGCTCTCTCTCCCTGTTCTTCATTCTGCTTCACGCCTCCCTCCCCGGGTTAACCCTGGGTTGGCCCCTTTACCTGGAGCATGCAAGGGAAAACCAGGAGACTCCTTGGGGCACCTCCAGACTTTACATCAGAAATAGGAGCAGGAGTCGGCCATTCGGCCCCTCGAACCTGCTCCGCCATTTAATACCATCATGGCCGATCCGATCATGGACTCAATGTAAATGGAACATTTTTCAGAATCAGATTAAAAGTGTGCTAAACAAACATGTAGCCGAAATCAAAAGAAGGTAATATGGTGAGAAGAGGGCCAAGGTGACTGAGTGGCTCTGTACAAAGAGAAATAAACTGTAAACAGAAATGTTTCTGTAAATTAAAGAAACTTAACATGCAAATAAATAGGGTGGAATACAACAAACTAAAGAAATCTAAGGTTGGGATTGGATCGGCAAAAGGACTAATGGATAAACGGATCGATCGTAGACAGCTGTGGCAGTAATGGGAAGTACTTTTCCAGTTATGTGAAGAGACAAGAACTATCAAAGACTGTATTGGGTCACTGACGGGAATTCAAGGGCAGGTTACAAATAACTCACTGACTGTGGCGGAAATATTAAATGAGCACTTTGCATCAATATTCACCCTTTAACATCATGCTCAAATATTAGAATTTAATAATACTAGTTTTACTACCAGTAACATTAACATTGATAAGCATATTGTTTTAGGAAGAATTAAGAACTTGAAACTAGATAGGGCAGGCGGGCCGGACGATATCCACATGATCACCTCTAGTTTACGTAAGGTAGAATAGTCAAGTCTAGAGGTAACAAAGACGTGGATGAGGCCTTCAGCAGCGGATGAGCTGAGGCAGGGAGGAGATGTTACAGCGCTGGAAATAGATGGTTTTAGTTATACCACTGATACCTGGCTAGAAAATCATTAGAGGACAGAAGCATGATGGGACCCACTGGGATAAGAACATAAGAAATAGGAGCAGGAGTCGGTCATACGGCCCCTCGAGCCTGCTCCACCATTTAATACCATCATGGCTGATCCGATCATGGACTCAGCTCCACTTCCCTGCCCGCTCCACATGTATTCAACCAGCAATGTAACCCATGTATAATCTGACCTAAGTTGTACACTGTGAGAACACTGACCACTAGGTGGGAGACACTCCTAACCTGGACCTTCAGGTATAAAAGGGGAAGCTCCACCCACCTTCATCACTTGAGTGCTAAGGAATAAAGGACAGGTCACAGACTGACCTTCTCTCAAGCATGGGCCTCGTGTGCATTTATACTGTGTAGTAAGGACGTATCAATGGCGATGAAAAACTGAGATTTAAACCACGCGAGCATGGCCACTAGCAGAACAGACGAGAGGTACTGTGTTAAGGAATGGTTGGGACAGAGATTCAACATTGTTAAAGCAGCACACAGTTCTCCAGGCAGACAAGGGCAGTCGGGCATGTCCCAACATGTAGTCGAACCCAGAGGGGGAGTTCGACAGAGACAATGGCAAGCTGAACAGCGATTCACGCCATTGCAAGGGACAATGCGGCCAGTAATGGGGCCATCAACACTCGTTAATGGTGCACTCAGGGACAATAACAGGGGCAGTCAGGGACGATCGACTGGCAAGGGACCTTTTGTTTCAAACCGCAACTCATGCTGGAGGCGTGGAGGCACACACTCAGCCGGAGTTTGCAGAGATGAGCAAAATACCTGCAGAAATTGCAGAAATGGACACTGGGGGAAATCGCTGGAAGCTGAAGTTCAGCGAGTTCATGTGGAGCACGTATACAGTTCATACACCAGGACGCCACCGATAATGATGAAAGTTCTCCTCAATGGCATCCCAGTATCAATGGAGTTAGACACGGGGGCCAGCCAGTCCCTGATGGGTATCAAACAGTTCGAAAAGTTGTGGGCGTCCAAGGCCAGGAGGCCAAAATTATCGCCGATTGACGCACAGCTACGGACTTACACAAAGCAGATCATTCCGGTGCTAGGCATCCTTAATAATTGATTCCATCATTTTACCAACTACCGATGTCAGGCTGACCGGTCTATAATTCCCTGCTTTCTCTCTCCCTCCTTTTTTAAAAAGTGGGGTTACATTGGCTACCCTCCACTCGATAGGAACTGATCCAGAGTCTATGGAATGTTGGAAAATGACTGTCAATGCATCCACTATTTCCAAGGCCACCTCCTTAAGTACTCTGGGATGCAGTCCAGCAGGCCCTGGGGATTTATCGGCCTTCAATCCCATCAATTTCCCCAACACAATTTCCCGACTAATAAAGATTTCCCTCAGTTCCTCCTCCTTACTAGACCCTCTGACCCCTTTTATATCCGGAAGGTTGTTCGTGTCCTCCTTAGTGAATACCGAACCAAAGTACTTGTTCAATTGGTCCGCCATTTCTTTGTTCCCCGTTATGACTTCCCCTGATTCTGACTGCAGGGGACCTACGTTTGTCTTTACTAACCTTTTTCTCTTTACATACCTATAGAAACTTTTGCAATCCGTCTTAATGTTCCCTGCAAGCTTCTTCTCGTACTCCATTTTCCCTGCCCTAATCAAACCCTTTGTCCTCCTCTACTGAGTTCTAAATTTCTCCCAGTCCCCGGGTTCGCTGCTATTTCTGGCCAATTTGTATGCCACTTCCTTGGCTTTAATACTATCCCTGATTTCCCTTGATAGCCACGGTTGAGCCACCTTCCCTTTTTTATTTTTGCGCCAGACAGGAATGTACAATTGTTGTAGTTCATCCATGCGGTCTCTAAATGTCTGCCATTGCCCATCCACAGTCAACCCCTTAAGTATCATTCGCCAATCTATCCTAGCCAATTCACGCCTCATACCTTCAAAGTTACCCTTCTTTAAGTTCTGGACCATGGTCTCTGAATTAACTGTTTCATTCTCCATCCTAATATAGAATTCCACCATATTATGGTCATTCTTCCCCAAGGGGCCTCGCACAACGAGATTGCTAATTAATCCTCTCTCATTACACAACACCCAGTCTAAGATGGCCTCCCCCCTAGTTGGTTCCTCGACATATTGGTCTAGAAAACCATCCCTTATGCATTCCAGGAAATCCTCCTCTACCATATTGCTTCCAGTTTGGCTAGCCCAATCTATGTGCATATTAAAGTCACCCATTATAACTGCTGCACCTTTATTGCATGCACTCCTAATTTCCTGTTTGATGCCCTCCCCAACATCACTACTACTGTTTGGAGGTCTGTACACAACTCCCACTAACGTTTTTTGCCCTTTGGTGTTCTGCAGCTCTACCCATATAGATTCCACATCATCCAAGCTAATGTCCTTCCTAACTATTGCATTAATCTCTTCTTTAATCAGCAATGCTACCCCACCTCCTTTTCCTTTTATTCTATCCTTCCTGAATGGTGAATACCCCTGGATGTTGAGTTCCCAGACCTGATCATCCTGGAGCCACGTCTCCGTAATCCAAATCACATCATATCTGTTAACCTCTATTTGCACTGTTAATTCATCCACCTTATTACGGATACTCTTTGCATTAAGCCTTCAGGCTTGTTTTTTTAGAATTATGATGTAGTGTGGCCCTTTTTGTTTCTTGCCTCTGTTTACTCGGCCTTCCACAATTGCTTTTTACCTTTCTACCATCTGTTTCTGACTCCATATTACTTCGCCCTGTCTCGCTGCATAGGTTCCCATCCTCCTGCCATATTAGTTTAAACACTCCCGAACTGCATTGGCAAATGTTACCCCCAGGACATCAGTTCCAGTCCTGCCCAAGTGCAGACCGTCCCTTTTGTACAGGTCCCACTTCCCCCAGAACTGGTTCCAATGTCCCAGGAATTTGAATCCCTCCCTCTTGCACCACTGCTCAAGCCACGTATTTATTCTAACTATCTTGCTCCCTCTACTCTGATTAGCACGTGGCACTGGTAGCAATCCAGAGATTACTACCTTTGAGGTCCTACTTTTTAATTTAACTCCTAGCTCCTTAAATTCAGCTTGTAGGACCTCTTCCCGCTTCTTACCTATATCGTTGGTACCTACATGCACCACGACAACTGGCTGTTCACCCTCCCTCTCCAGAATGCTCTGCAGCTGCTCCGAGACATCCTTGACCCTTGCACCAGGGAGGCAACATACCATCCTGGAGTCTTGGTTGTGGCTGCAGAAACTCCTATCTATTCCCCTGACAATAGTCCCCTATCACTATAGCTCTCCCACTCTTTTTCCCGCCCTTCTGTGCAGCAGAGCCACCCACGGTGCCATGAACCTGGCTGCTGGTGCCTTCCTCTGGTAAATCATCTCTCCAACAGTATCCAAAACGTTGGGGACTCCTGCACTACCTTCCTGCTCTTGCATTGTCTTTTGGTCACCCATTCACTATCTGTCCTAACCCTTACCTGCGGTGTGACCAACTCACTAAATGTGCTATCCACAACATTCTCAGCATCGCGCGTGCTCCAGAGTGAGTCCATCCACAGCTCCAGTGCCGTCATGCGGTCTGTCAGGAGCTGCAGCTGGACACACTTCCCGCACACATAGTAGTCAGGGACACTGGAAGTGTCCGTGAATTTCCACATAGCACAGGAGGAGCATGACACGGGTCCGAGCTCTCCTGCCATGACTTAACCCTTAAATTAATTTACTTACTAAAATTTACTTAAACACCAAACAGCTACTTAGTAGTTCACTGCCAATTAAACCAATCTAAAAGTCAGTCTAAATTCAGTTAGATTTAGGGTAGTTATGGAAAAGGACAAAGATAGTCCAGGAATAAAGGTTCTTATATTATAATATATGTCAAGGTTCTCAATTGGGGGAATGTCAACTTTGCTGAGCTGAGAGGTGATTTAGCCAAAAGTGGACTGGAAACAACAACTTGATGGTAAATCGGTGTCAGAGCAGTGGGGGGTATTCAAGGAGGACATCGGGAGGGTTCAGAGCAAGTGTGGGACGAATGAATCTAGAGCCCCTGGATAGGATAAAGAAAAAAAGAGAGGCTTATGACAGACACCGAGGGCTCAATACGGCAGAGACTCTCAAGTATATGTAGGGCTGAAATTAAAAAGGATATTAGCAAAGCAAAGAAAGAATTTGGCAACTAAAATCAAGGTAAACCCAAAGGTGTTTCATAAATACATTAGAAGCAAGAAGATAACTAAATAAATAGTGGGGCGTATTCGAGACCTTGGAGGTAATCTGTGTGTGGAGGAGGAAGAGGTGGGTACGGTTCTTACTGAATATTTTGTGTCTGCCTTCAGAAAGGAGAGAGGCGATGCAGACATTGCAATTAGGGAGGAGGAGTGTGAAATATTAGCTGAAATACACAGAGTGAGAGAGAAGGTATTAAGAGAGGTATTGCATTTGGGGAGGGCTAACAAGGCAAGGGAATACACATTAAATGGTAGGGCACTGAGGTGTAGAGGAACAAAGGGACCTGGGAGAGCAGGTCCACAGATCCCTGAAGGTAGCAGGCCAGGTAGATAAGGTGGTTAAGAAGGCATACGGAATATACTTGCCTTTATAAGTCAAGGCATGGAATACAAGAGCAGGGAGGTTATACTTGAACTGTATAAAACACTGGTTAGGCCACAGCTGGAGTACTGCGTGCAGTTCTGGTCACCACATTACAGGAAAGATGTGATTGTACTGGAGAGGGTACAGAGGAGATTTACCAGGATGTTGCCTGGACTGGAGAGTTTTAGCGATGAGGAAAGATTGGATAGGCTGGGGTTGTTTCCTTTGGAACAGAGGAGGCTGAAGAAAGACCTGATTGAGGTGTATAAAATGATGAGGGGCCTGGATAGAGTGGATAGGAAGGACCTGTTTCCCTTGGCAGAGGGGTCAACAACCAGGGGGCAGAGATTTAAATTAATTGGGGGGAGGTTTAGAGGGGATTTGAGGGGAAATGTCTTCACCCAGAGGGTGGTGGGGGTCTGGAACTCATTGAAAGGGTGGTAGAGGCAGAAACCCTCATCACATTAAAAAGTACCTGGATGTGCACCTGAAGTGCTGTAACCCACAGGGCTAGGGACCCAGAGCGGGAAAGTGGGATTGGGCCGGGTAGCTCTTGGTCGGCCGGTGCGGACACGATGGGCCGAATGGCCTCCTTCCGTGCTGTAAATTTCTGTGATTCTATGAATACCTGAGCATTTGTGTGGTCTGAATTTCTTGTAAAGGGCTGTTAGCTCCTTGGTGAATAAATCCTAAAGTAGACTGCCAAGGCGTGCTATTGTCAGAAATCGGAGCAGTTTGCCATTAAAAGTATGTGGAGGGCTCGGTCCTCACAGTGAGACTGGATCAGGGACAAAGCTATGGTCGTGATCCTAGTGCGGCAAGGGTATTGACTTCGCTGACACAGATCAGGCTCATTATTACCACAAGCTGTTTGATGGTGGGATCCGGCATTAGATTTCACTTCCTGTCTCGCTATTGTTTGTTTTCTCGGAATTCACCTCGCGTCTCTCTGGCAGTTTGAGGTTGATTCCTGTGTGATGCAATCACTCGAGGTTAGTGAGCTGGTGGTAGTGACAGAGTGTGAGGCTGCAGTCTGCACTTCCTGCCATCACCCCGAGCAGCTCAGGACCACCTCGGCCCGAGGTCCAGTCCCCTCCCAGTGTGTGGGCCCACTTCGGACCAAGACACAGTCCCCTCCCAGTGTGTGGGCCCAGCTCGGGCCGAGGTCCAGTCCCCTCCCAGTGTGTGGGCCCACTTCGGACCAAGACACAGTCCCCTCCCAGTGTGTGGGCCCACCTCGGACCAAGACACAGTCCCCTCCCAGTGTGTGGGCCCAGCTCGGGCCGAGGTCCAGTCCCCTCCCAGTGTGTGGGCCCACCTCGGGCCGAGGTCCAGTCCCCTCCCAGTGTGGGCCCACCTCGGGCCGAGGTCCAGTCCCCTCCCAGTGTGGGCCCAGCTCGGGCCGAGGTCCAGTCCCCTCCCAGTGTGGGCCCACCTCGGGCCGAGGTCCAGTCCCCTCCCAGTGTGTGGGCCCACTTCGGGTCGAGACACAGTCCCCTCCCAGTGTGTGGGCCCACCTCGGGCCGAGGTCCAGTCCCCTCCCAGTGTGGGCCCAGCTCGGGCCGAGGTCCAGTCCCCTCCCAGTGTGGGCCCAGCTCGGGTCGAGACACAGTCCCCTCCCAGTGTGTGGGCCCAGCTCGGGTCGAGACACAGTCCCCTCTCAGTGTGGGCCCACCTCGGGCCGAGGTCCAGTCCCCTCCCAGTGTGGGCCCACCTCGGGTCGAGGTCCAGTCCCCTCCCAGTGTGGGCCCACCTCGGGCCGAGGTCCAGTCCCCTCCCAGTGTGGGCCCACCTCGGGCCGAGGTCCAGTCCCCTCCCAGTGTGGGCCCACCTCGGGCCGAGGTCCAGTCCCCTCCCAGTGTGGGCCCAGCTCGGGCCGAGGTCCAGTCCCCTCCCAGTGTGTGGGCCCAGCTCGGGCCGAGGTCCAGTCCCCTCCCAGTGTGGGCCCACCTCGGGCCGAGGTCCAGTCCCCTCTCAGTGTGGGCCCAGCTCGGGTCGAGACACAGTCCCCTCTCAGTGTGGGCCCAGCTCGGGCCGAGGTCCAGTCCCCTCCCAGTGTGTGGGCCCACCTCGGGCCGAGGTCCAGTCCCCTCCCAGTGTGTGGGCCCACCTCGGACCAAGACACAGTCCCCTCTCAGTGTGGGCCCAGCTCGGGCCGAGGTCCAGTCCCCTCCCAGTGTGGGCCCAGCTCGGACCAAGACACAGTCCCCTCCCAGTGTGGGCCCACCTCGGGTCGAGACACTGTCCCCTCCCAGTGTGTGGGCCCAGCTCGGGTCGAGACACTGTCCCCTCTCAGTGTGGGCCCAGCTCGGGCCGAGGTCCAGTCCCCTCCCAGTGTGTGGGCCCACCTCGGGCCGAGGTCCAGTCCCCTCCCAGTGTGTGGGCCCACCTCGGACCAAGACACAGTCCCCTCTCAGTGTGGGCCCAGCTCGGGCCGAGGTCCAGTCCCCTCCCAGTGTGGGCCCAGCTCGGACCAAGACACAGTCCCCTCCCAGTGTGGGCCCACCTCGGGTCGAGACACAGTCCCCTCCCAGTGTGGGCCCAGCTCGGGCCGAGGTCCAGTCCCCTCCCAGTGTGGGCCCACCTCGGGCCGAGGTCCAGTCCCCTCCCAGTGTGGGCCCACCTCGGGTCGAGACACAGTCCCCTCCCAGTGTGTGGGCCCAGCTCGGGCCGAGGTCCAGTCCCCTCCCAGTGTGGGCCCACCTCGGGTCGAGACACAGTCCCCTCCCAGTGTGTGGGCCCAGCTCGGACCAAGACACAGTCCCCTCCCAGTGTGGGCCCACCTCGGGCCGAGGTCCAGTCCCCTCCCAGTGTGGGCCCAGCTCGGGCCGAGGTCCAGTCCCCTCCCAGTGTGTGGGCCCACCTCGGGCCAAGACACAGTCCCCTCCCAGTGTGTGGGCCCACCTCGGGCCGAGGTCCAGTCCCCTCCCAGTGTGTGGGCCCACCTCGGACCAAGACACAGTCCCCTCCCAGTGTGGGCCCACCTCGGGTCGAGACACAGTCCCCTCCCAGTGTGTGGGCCCACCTCGGGTCGAGACACAGTCCCCTCCCAGTGTGGGCCCACCTCGGGCCGAGGTCCAGTCCCCTCTCAGTGTGTGGGCCCACCTCGGGTCGAGACACAGTCCCCTCCCAGTGTGTGGGCCCACCTCGGGTCGAGACACAGTCCCCTCCCAGTGTGGGCCCAGCTCGGGCCGAGGTCCAGTCCCCTCCCAATGTGGGCCCAGCTCGGGCCGAGGTCCAGTCCCCTCCCAGTGTGGGCCCACCTCGGGTCGAGACACTGTCCCCTCTCAGATTTTGATCTGGTGGGCTGTGATGGGGAGCCTGCTCTGTTAAAGGCATCGACAGCCATGACCATCTCGGTGCTTTGCTCCTCTGCCCCCTCAGTGGCGGCCAGTGGGAGCCTGCTGAGCACGTCAGCACAATTTTCAGTGCCGGGCCGGTGGGATGGAGTAGTCATAAGCAGCCAGCGTGAGAGCCCATCGCTATATGTGAGCTGATGCGTTGGCATTGACAGCCTTGCTGACTGACAACAGGGATGTTAATGGCTTGTGGTCCGTCTCTAACTCAAACTTCCTACCAAAGAGGTACTGATGCATTTTGTTTACACCATAGACACATGCGAGCGCTTCCTTCTCAACCATCCCATAGCCCCGTTCTGCTTGAGAGAGCGACCTGGAGGCATAAGCCACAGGTTGTAGTTGACCCTCAGCATTGCCCTGCTGCCGAGGCCCAGTCCCCTCCCCCCCCAAGTTTGGGCCCACCATGGGCCGAGGCACACTCCCCCCGCCAGTGCGGACTCCAGCCAGAGCCATCCGGGAACTCCCACCGGGAATCCCCCGCAGGTTTTCAATGATCCGGCAGCTTTCAACAGCATCAAGAAGACCGTGTTTCTAAAGCAATAACCTGGTGAGGGACGGGAGTCACGTGTAGACACTCTCTCCCTTTCCTGTCTACATTCTCTCCCTTCCCTCTCTCTCCCCTCGTTCCCTCACCCTCTCCTCACACCCTCTCTCCCCATCTCTCTCTTTCTCCCTCTCTCCTTTCTCTCTCCCTCTCCCCTCTTTCCCCCCCCCCACAGATTTTCTCTCTCTCTCTCTCTCCCCAACATTCTCTCTCTTCTCCTCCTCTCCCTCACTCTCACACTCTCTCTTTGACTCTCCCCATCTCAGGGGTACTGAGGTGAATGATCAGCCATGATCTTATTGAATGGCGATGCAGGCTCGAAGGGCCGAATGGCCTACTCCTGCACCTATTTTCTATGTTTCTATGTTTCTCCCTCTCTCCCCCTTCTCTCACTCCCTCTCTCAACCATTCTCTCGTCCCTTTCTCTCCCTCTCTCCCTCCCTCTCTCCCTCCCCACTCCTCTCTCTCTCCCCTCTCTTTCGCTCTCTCCTCTCTCTCCCTCTCTTTCTCTATCCCTTCTTTCCCTCTCCTCTCTCCCCCCTCCTCTATTTCTCTCCTCCCTCCCTCTCTCTCCCTCCTACCCCCTCTCCCTCCCTCCCTCTCTCCCTCTCCTCTCTCCCTCCCTCTCCTCTCTCTTTCCCCATATCTCCTTTCTCCTTCTCTTTCCCCACACTCCCCTCTTTCACTCTCCCCTGTCGACACCCTTTCCCCTCCCTCCTTCACATTCTCACTCTCTCTCCCTCTGCCCCATGCTCTCCCTCTTCCCTCTCACCCCATTTCTCTCTCTCTCTCACCCCTACACATTCTCTTTCTCTCGTTCCCTCTCACCCCCTCCTCTCACTGCCCACCCTCCACATTATCTCTCCCTCTCCCCTTGCTCTCTCCCTCACCCTCTCTCTCCCCTTCTCCCTTTCTCTCTCTCTATCTCCCTCTCTCTCCCTCTCTCTCTCTCTCCCTCACCCTCTCTCTCCCTCTCTCTCTCTCTCTCCCTCACCCTCTCTCTCCCCTTCTCCCTCTCTCTCTCTCCCACTTTCTCCCTCACCCTCTCCTCTCTCCCCACTCTTCCTCTCTTCCCTCTCGTTCTCCGCCACATTCTCTCTCTCCCTCTCTCTCTCTAATAACCTCTCTTTCTCCCCCCCCCCCTCACACCCATCGCTAAGGGCAACAGGCCATGCATGAGAAGTCAGAAGGTTATTGTTGAAACACAATCGAGAGCAGCAAGTTTCAATAATTCAAAAAAAGCGAGGAAAATGTTTAATATAAGCAGTGGGGTTAAAATCAGTCCATGGACTGGGATAGTGACCTCCCACAGAACCAACCTTTTGTCAGTCACTGAGTGGGCTGACCTCCACAGCAAGATCTGTCCGACCTCTGATCCACCTACTCTCCCCGTACAGTCGGGGGCGGAGGTGCGATGAGAGATCGGGGCGGAGGTGCGGTGAGAGATCGGGGCGGAGGAGCGGTGAGAGATCGGGGCAGAGGTGCGGTGAGAGATCGGGGCGGAGGAGTATCGAGAGATCGGGGCGGAGGAGCGGCGAGAGATCGGGGCGGAGGAGGGGCGAGAGATCGGGGCGGAGGAGTATCGAGAGATCGGGGCGGAGGAGCGGCGAGAGATCGGGGCGGAGGAGCGGCGAGAGATCGGGGCGGAGGAGTATCGAGAGATCGGGGCGGAGGAGCGGCGAGAGATCGGGGCGGAGGAGTATCGAGAGATCGGGGCGGAAGAGTATCGAGAGATCGGGGCGGAGGAGGGGCGAGAGATCGGGCCGGAGGAGCGGCGAGAGATTGGGGAGGGGGAGCGGCGAGAGATCGGGGCGGAGGAGTATCGAGAGATCGGGGCGGAGGAGGGGCGAGAGATTGGGGAGGGGGAGCGGCGAGAGATCGGGGCGAGGGATCGGGGCGGAGGAGGGGCGAGAGATCGGGGCGGAGGAGTATCGAGAGATCGGGGCGGAGGAGCGGCGAGAGATCGGGGCGGAGGAGTATCGAGAGATCGGGGCGGAGGAGGGGCGAGAGATCGGGGCGGAGGAGCGGAGAGAGATCGGGGCGGAGGAGCGGCGAGAGATCGGGGCGAGGGATCGGGGCGGAGGAGGGGCGAGAGATCGGGGCGGAGGAGGGGCGAGAGATCGGGGCGGAGGAGTATCGAGAGATCGGGGCGGAGGAGCGGCGAGAGATCGGGGCGGAGGAGCGGCGAAAGATCGGGGCGGAGGAGGGGCGAGAGATCGGGGCGGAGGAGCGGCGAGAGATCGGGGCGGAGGAGCGGCGAGAGATCGGGGCGGAGGAGTATCGAGAGATCGGGGCGGAGGAGCGGCGAAAGATCGGGGCGGAGGAGGGGCGAGAGATCGGGGCGGAGGAGCGGCGAGAGATCGGGGCGGAGGAGCGGCGAGAGATTGGGGCGGAGGAGGGGCGAGAGATCGGGGCGGAGGAGTATCGAGAGATCGGGGCGGAGGAGGGGCGAGAGATCGGGACGGAGGAGCGGCGAGAGATCGGGGCGGAGGAGCGGCGAGAGATCGGGGCGGAGGAGGGGCGAGAGATCGGGGCGGAGGAGCGGCGAGTGATCGGGGCGGAGGAGCGGCGAGAGATCGGGGCGGAGGAGGGGCGAGAGATCAGGGCGGAGGAGGGGCGAGAGATCGGGGCGGAGGAGCGGCGAGAGATCGGGGCGGAGGAGGGGCGAGAGATCGGGGCGGAGGAGCGGTGAATGAGGGTTCGGAGCCCAGGAGGGGCGAGGGCCCAGGGACAGCACGGACCAGCCCACACTGCGATGTGTGCACTGGGTCCGTGCAGCAGAGCAGGTCTCCAGTGGTCCTGGTTAACCCTTGCCCCTGGACCAAGACCTCGCTCTGTCAAGCCCCATGTGGTGGCTGGTGTACAACGGTCACCCCACGTTAAACAATCCACCCACAGGCATCATCCAGCCCTGGAGTTCAGGATCTGGAACATCGGGTCCTTCATTGAAACATCTGTGAACTCTTGTGGAACCAAGTCCTCCTGGTTCGAGGGACTGCCTATGATGATGATGTTGATGATGGTCTATTTCCATTGGTGGTAGGATCTATTACGAGGGGGTATAGTTTTAAGGTGGTAGGTGGAAGGTTTAGAGGGGATTTGAGGGGGGTTTCTTTACGCAGAGGGTTGTGGAGATCTGGAACTCGCTGCCTGGAAGAGTGGTGGATGCAGAAACCCTCACCACTTTTAAGAGATGTTTGGATGGTCACTTAAAGTGCAGTAACCTGCAGGGTTACAGACCGAGAGCTGGTAATTGGGATTAGACTGGATGACCTTTTGTTGGACGGTGCAGATATAACGGTAAGTACTGCAGGGAATAGAATACGGCCAGGGTGATCTCCTGGACTAGTGTCGATCGCCTGGATGGGTCGGAGAGGAATTTTCCCAGATTTTTATCTCGCTAAATTGGCCTGGGTTTTTATCTGGTTTTTGCCTCTCCCAGGAGATCACATGTCTCCGGTTGGGGTGGAGTGTAGAATGTTTCAGTATAAGGGGTGTCACAGTTGTGTGAGGCGGACTGGTTGGGCTGGACGCTCTTTGCCTTTCCCTCACTGTTCATAGGTTTATATGTAACCTTCAGGGCTGCTGACTGAGGGCCGTGTGGCTCTTTGGACCGAAATGGCCTCTTTCTGCTTTGTAAATTTCTATGTCTCTATGTCTCTATGTCTCTATGTCTCTATATCTCTATGTTTCTATGTCTCTATGTCTCTATGTTTCGATGTCTCCATGTCTCTATGTCTCTATGTCTCTATGTCTCTATATCTCTATGTCTCTATGTCTCTATGTCTCTATGTCTCTATGTCTCTATGTTTCTATGTCTCTATGTCTCTATGTTTCTATGTCTCTATGTCTCTATGTTTCTATGTCTCTATATCTCTATGTCTCTATGTATCTATGTCTCTATGTTTCTATGTCTCTATGTCTCTATGTCTCTATATCTCTATGTCTCTATATCTCTATATCTCTATGTCTCTATATCTCTATGTCTCTATGTCTCTATATCTCTATGTCTCTATGTCTCTATGTCTCTATGTCTCTATGTCTCTATGTTTCTATGTCTCTATATCTCTATATCTCTATATCTCTATGTCTCTATGTCTCTATATCTCTATGTCTCTATATCTCTATATCTCTATGTTTCTATCTCTCTATGTCTCTATATCTCTATGTCTCTATATCTCTATGTCTCTATGTTTCTATGTCTCTATGTCTCCATATCTCTATGTCTCCATATCTCTATGTCTCTATGTCTCTATGTCTCTATATCTCTATGTCTCCATGTCTCTATGTCTCTATGTCTCTATGTCTCTATGTCTCTATGTCTCTATGTCTCTATGTCTCTATGTCTCTATATCTCTATGTTTCTATGTTTCTATCTCTCTATGTCTCTATATCTCTATGTCTCTATATCTCTATGTCTCTATGTTTCTATGTCTCTATGTCTCTATGTCTCCATATCTCTATGTCTCCATATCTCTATGTCTCTATGTCTCTATGTCTCTATGTCTCCATGTCTCTATGTCTCCATGTCTCTATGTCTCTATGTCTCTATGTTTCTATATCTCTATGTCTCTCTATATCTATATGTCTCTATGTCTCTATATCTATATGTTTCTATGTCTCTATGTCTCTATGTTTCTATGTCTCTATGTCTCTATGTCTCTATGTTTCTATATCTCTATGTCTCTATGTCTCTATGTCTCTATGTCTCTATGTCTCTATGTCTCTATATCTCTATGTTTCTATGTCTCTATGTCTCTATGTTTCTATGTTTCTATATCTCTATGTTTCTATGTCTCTATGTCTCTCTATATCTCTATGTCTCTATGTCTCTATATCTCTATGTTTCTATATCTCTATGTCTCTCTATATCTCTATGTCTCTATGTCTCTATATCTCTATGTCTCTATGTCTCTATGTTTCTATGTCTCTATGTCTCTATGTCTCTATGTCTCTATGTCTCTATGTTTCTATATCTCTATGTCTCTATGTTTCTATGTCTCTATGTCTCTATGTCTCTATATCTCTATGTCTCTATGTCTCTATGTCTCTATATCTCTATATCTCTATGTCTCTATGTCTCTATCTCTCTGTGTCTCTATGTCTCTATATCTCTATGTCTCTATGTCTCTCTGTCTCTATGTCTCTATGTCTCTATGTTTCTATGTCTCTATGTCTCTATGTCTCTATGTATCTATGTCTCTATGTTACTATGTCTCTATGTCTCTATGTTTCTATGTCTCTATGTCTCTATGTCTCTATGTCTCTATGTTTCTATATCTCTATGTCTCTATGTTTCTATGTCTCTATGTCTCTATGTCTCTATGTCTCTATGTCTCTATGTTTCTATGTCTCTATGTCTCTATGTCTCTATGTCTCTATGTCTCTATATCTCTATGTCTCTATATCTCTATGTCTCTATGTCTCTATGTCTCTATGTCTCTATGTCTCTATATCTCTATGTCTCTATGTCTCTATGTCTCTATATCTCTATGTCTCTATGTCTCTATGTATCTATATCTCTATGTCTCTATGTCTCTATGTCTCTATGTCTCTATGTCTCTATGTCTCTATGTCTCTATGTCTCTATATCTCTATGTTTCTATGTCTCTATGTCTCTATGTCTCTATATCTCTATGTTTCTATGTCTCTATATCTCTATGTCTCTATGTCTCTATGTCTCTATGTCTCTATATCTCTATGTCTCTATATCTCTATGTTTCTATCTCTCTATGTCTCTATATCTCTATGTCTCTATATCTCTATGTCTCTATGTTTCTATGTCTCTATGTCTCTATGTCTCTATATCTCTATGTCTCTATATCTCTATGTCTCTATATCTCTATGTTTCTATGTCTCTATGTTTCTATGTCTCTATGTCTCTATATCTCTATATCTCTATGTCTCTATGTCTCTATGTCTCTATATCTCTATGTCTCTATGTCTCTATGTCTCTATGTCTCTATATCTCTATGTCTCTATGTCTCTATGTCTCTATGTCTCTATATCTCTATGTCTCTATGTCTCTATGTCTCTATATCTCTATGTTTCTATCTCTCTATGTCTCTATGTCTCTGTGTCTCTATGTCTCTATGTCTCTATGTCTCTATGTCTCTATGTCTCTATGTCTCTATGTCTCTATATCTCTATGTTTCTATGTCTCTATATCTCTATGTATCTATATCTCTATGTTTCTATGTCTCTATGTCTCTATATCTCTATGTCTCTATGTCTCTATGTCTCTATATCTCTATGTCTCTATGTCTCTATATCTCTATGTCTCTATGTCTCTATATCTCTATGTCTCTATGTCTCTATATCTCTATGTCTCTATGTTTCTATGTTTCTATGTCTCTATGTCTCTATGTCTCTATGTCTCTATGTCTCTATGTTTCCATGTCTCTATGTCTCTATATCTCTATGTTTCTATGTCTCTATGTCTCTATGTTTCTATGTTTCTATATCTCTATGTCTCTATGTCTCTATGTCTCTATGTCTCTATGTCTCTATGTCTCTATGTCTCTATATCTCTATGTTTCTATGTCTCTATGTCTCTATGTCTCTATATCTCTATGTTTCTATGTCTCTATGTCTCTATGTTTCTATGTTTCTATGTCTCCATGTCTCTATGTCTCTATGTTTCTATGTCTCTATGTCTCTATATCTCTATGTCTCTATGTCTCTATATCTCTATGTCTCTATGTCTCTATGTCTCTATATCTCTATGTCTCTATGTCTCTATGTCTCTATGTCTCTATTTCTCTATGTCTCTATATCTCTATGTTTCTATGTCTCTATGTCTCTATGTCTCTTTGTCTCTATGTCTCTATGTCTCTATATCTCTATGTAGCTATATCTCTATGTTTCTATGTCTCTATGTCTCTATGTCTCTATATCTCTATGTCTCTATGTCTCTATGTCTCTATGTCTCTATATCTCTATGTCTCTATGTCTCTATGTCTCGATGTCTCGATGTTTCTATGTTTCTATGTCTCTATGTCTCTATGTCTCTATGTCTCTATGTCTCTATGTCTCTATGTCTCTATGTCTCTATATCTCTATGTCTCTATGTCTCTATATCTCTATGTCTCTATGTCTCTATGTCTCTATGTCTCTATGTCTCTATATCTCTATGTTTCTATCTCTCTATGTCTCTATGTCTCTATGTCTCTATGTCTCTATATCTCTATGTCTCTATGTCTCTATGTCTCTATATCTCTATGTTTCTATGTCTCTATGTCTCTATGTTTCTATGTTTCTATATCTCTATGTCTCTATGTCTCTATGTCTCTATGTCTCTATGTCTCTATATCTCTATCTCTCTATGTCTCTATGTTTCTATGTCTCTATATCTCTATGTCTCTATGTCTCTATGTCTCTATATCTCTATGTCTCTATATCTCTATCTCTCTATGTCTCTATGTCTCTATGTCTCTATATCTCTATGTCTCTATATCTCTATGTTTCTATCTCTCTATGTCTCTATATCTCTATGTCTCTATATCTCTATGTCTCTATGTTTCTATGTCTCTATGTCTCTATGTCTCTATATCTCTATGTCTCTATATCTCTATGTCTCTATGTCTCTATGTTTCTATGTCTCTATGTTTCTATGTCTCTATGTCTCTATATCTCTATATCTCTATGTCTCTATGTCTCTATGTCTCTATGTCTCTATGTCTCTATGTCTCTATGTCTCTATGTCTCTATATCTCTATGTCTCTATGTCTCTATATCTCTATGTCTCTATGTCTCTATGTCTCTATATCTCTATGTTTCTATCTCTCTATGTCTCTATGTCTCTGTGTCTCTATGTCTCTATGTCTCTATGACTCTATGTCTCTATGTCTCTATGTTTCTATGTCTCTATATCTCTATGTATCTATATCTCTATGTTTCTATGTCTCTATATCTCTATGTCTCTATGTCTCTATGTCTCTATGTCTCTATATCTCTATGTCTCTATTTCTCTATGTCTCTATGTCTCTATGTCTCTATATCTCTATGTCTCTATGTCTCTATGTTTCTATATCTCTATGTCTCTATGTTTCTATGTCTCTATGTCTCTATGTCTCTATATCTCTATGTCTCTATGTCTCTATGTCTCTATGTCTCTATGTCTCTATATCTCTATGTCTCTATGTCTCTATGTCTCTATATCTCTATGTCTCTATGTCTCTATGTCTCTATGTCTCTATGTCTCTATGTCTCTATATCTCTATGTCTCTATGTCTCTATGTCTCTATGTCTCTATATCTCTATGTTTCTATGCCTCTATGTCTCTATGTCTCTATATCTCTATGTTTCTATATCTCTATGTCTCTATGTTTCTATGTCTCTATGTCTCTATGTCTCTATATCTCTATGTCTCTATGTCTCTATGTCTCTATATCTCTATGTCTCTATGTCTCTATGTCTCTATATCTCTATGTCTCTATGTCTCTCTATATCTCTATGTCTCTATGTCTCTATATCTCTATGTTTCTATATCTCTATGTCTCTCTATATCTATATGTCTCTATGTCTCTATATCTCTATGTTTCTATGTCTCTATGTCTCTATGTTTCTATGTCTCTATGTCTCTATGTCTCTATGTTTCTATATCTCTATGTCTCTATGTCTCTATGTCTCTATGTCTCTATGTCTCTATGTCTCTATATCTCTATGTTTCTATGTCTCTATGTCTCTATGTTTCTATGTTTCTATATCTCTATGTCTCTCTATATCTCTATGTCTCTATGTCTCTATATCTCTATGTCTCTATGTCTCTATGTTTCTATGTCTCTATGTCTCTATGTCTCTATGTCTCTATGTCTCTATGTTTCTATATCTCTATGTCTCTATGTTTCTATGTCTCTATGTCTCTATGTCTCTATATCTCTATGTCTCTATGTCTCTATGTCTCTATATCTCTATGTCTCTATGTCTCTATATCTCTATGTCTCTATGTCTCTATGTCTCTATGTCTCTATGTCTCTATATCTCTATGTTTCTATGCCTCTATGTCTCTATGTCTCTATATCTCTATGTTTCTATGTCTCTATGTCTCTATGTTTCTATGTCTCTATGTCTCTATGTTTCTATGTCTCTATGTCTCTATGTCTCTATGTCTCGATGTCTCTATGTCTCTATGTCTCTATGTCTCTATGTCTCTATGTTTCTATGTCTCTATGTCTCTATGTTTCTATGTTTCTATATCTCTATGTTTCTATGTCTCTATGTCTCTATGTCTCTATGTCTCTATGTCTCTATGTTTCTATGTCTCTATGTCTCTATGTTTCTATGTTTCTATATCTCTATGTTTCTATGTCTCTCTATATCTCTATGTCTCTATGTCTCTATATCTCTATGTTTCTATATCTCTATGTCTCTCTATATCTATATGTCTCTATGTCTCTATATCTCTATGTTTCTATGTCTCTATGTCTCTATGTTTCTATGTCTCTATGTCTCTATGTCTCTATGTTTCTATATCTCTATGTCTCTATGTCTCTATGTCTCTATGTCTCTATGTCTCTATATCTCTATGTTTCTATGTCTCTATGTCTCTATGTTTCTATGTTTCTATATCTCTATGTTTCTATGTCTCTATGTCTCTCTATATCTCTATGTCTCTATGTCTCTATATCTCTATGTTTCTATATCTCTATGTCTCTCTATATCTCTATGTCTCTATGTCTCTATATCTCTATGTCTCTATGTCTCTATGTTTCTATGTCTCTATGTCTCTATGTCTCTATGTCTCTATGTCTCTATGTTTCTATATCTCTATGTCTCTATGTTTCTATGTCTCTATGTCTCTATGTCTCTATATCTCTATGTCTCTATGTCTCTATGTCTCTATATCTCTATGTCTCTATGTCTCTATCTCTCTGTGTCTCTATGTCTCTATATCTCTATGTCTCTATGTCTCTCTGTCTCTATGTCTCTATGTCTCTATGTTTCTATGTCTCTATGTCTCTATGTCTCTATGTCTCTATGTATCTATGTCTCTATGTTACTATGTCTCTATGTCTCTATGTTTCTATGTCTCTATGTCTCTATGTCTCTATGTTTCTATATCTCTATGTCTCTATGTCTCTATGTTTCTATGTCTCTATGTCTCTATGTCTCTATGTCTCTATGTCTCTATGTCTCTATGTTTCTATGTCTCTATGTCTCTATGTCTCTATGTTTCTATGTCTCTATGTCTCTATATCTCTATATCTCTATGTCTCTATGTCTCTATGTCTCTATATCTCTATGTCTCTATGTCTCTATGTCTCTATGTCTCTATGTCTCTATGTCTCTATATCTCTATGTCTCTATGTCTCTATGTCTCTATGTCTCTATATCTCTATGTCTCTATGTCTCTATGTCTCTATATCTCTATGTTTCTATCTCTCTATGTCTCTATGTCTCTGTGTCTCTATGTCTCTATGTCTCTATGTCTCTATGTCTCTATATCTCTATGTTTCTATGTCTCTATGTCTCTATGTTTCTATGTTTCTATATCTCTATATCTCTATGTCTCTATGTCTCTATATCTCTATGTCTCTATGTCTCTATGTCTCTATGTCTCTATGTCTCTATGTCTCTATGTCTCTATGTTTCTATATCTCTATGTCTCTATGTTTCTATGTCTCTATGTCTCTATATCTCTATGTCTCTATGTCTCTATGTCTCTATATCTCTATGTCTCTATGTCTCTATATCTCTATGTCTCTATGTCTCTATGTCTCTATGTCTCTATGTCTCTATGTCTCTATGTCTCTATGTCTCTATGTCTCTATGTCTCTATGTTTCTATGTCTCTATGTCTCTATGTTTCTATGTTTCTATGTCTCTATGTCTCTATGTCTCTATGTCTCTATGTCTCGATGTCTCTATGTCTCTATGTCTCTATGTCTCTCTATATCTCTATGTCTCTATGTCTCTATATCTCTATGTCTCTATGTTTCTATGTCTCTATGTCTCTATGTCTCTATGTCTCTATGTCTCTATGTTTCTATATCTCTATGTCTCTATGTTTCTATGTCTCTATGTCTCTATATCTCTATGTCTCTATGTCTCTATATCTCTATGTCTCTATGTCTCTATCTCTCTGTGTCTCTATGTCTCTATATCTCTATGTCTCTATGTCTCTCTGTCTCTATGTCTCTATGTCTCTATGTTTCTATGTCTCTATGTCTCTATGTCTCTATGTCTCTATGTATCTATGTCTCTATGTTACTATGTCTCTATGTTTCTATGTCTCTATGTCTCTATGTCTCTATGTCTCTATGTATCTATGTCTCTATGTTACTATGTCTCTATGTCTCTATGTTTCTATGTCTCTATGTCTCTATGTCTCTATGTTTCTATATCTCTATGTCTCTATGTCTCTATGTCTCTATGTCTCTATGTCTCTATGTCTCTATGTCTCTATGTTTCTATGTCTCTATGTCTCTATGTCTCTATGTCTCTATGTTTCTATGTCTCTATGTCTCTATATCTCTATATCTCTATGTCTCTATGTCTCTATGTCTCTATATCTCTATGTCTCTATGTCTCTATGTCTCTATGTCTCTATGTCTCTATGTCTCTATGTCTCTATGTCTCTATATCTCTATATCTCTATGTCTCTATGTCTCTATGTCTCTATATCTCTATGTCTCTATGTCTCTATGTCTCTATGTCTCTATGTCTCTATGTCTCTATATCTCTATGTCTCTATGTCTCTATGTCTCTATGTCTCTATATCTCTATGTCTCTATGTCTCTATGTCTCTATATCTCTATGTTTCTATCTCTCTATGTCTCTATGTCTCTGTGTCTCTATGTCTCTATGTCTCTATGTCTCTATGTCTCTATATCTCTATGTTTCTATGTCTCTATGTCTCTATGTTTCTATGTTTCTATATCTCTATGTTTCTATGTCTCTATGTCTCTATGTCTCTATGTCTCTATGTCTCTATGTCTCTATGTTTCTATGTCTCTATGTCTCTATGTTTCTATGTTTCTATATCTCTATGTTTCTATGTCTCTATGTCTCTCTATATCTCTATGTCTCTATGTCTCTATATCTCTATGTTTCTATATCTCTATGTCTCTCTATATCTATATGTCTCTATGTCTCTATATCTCTATGTTTCTATGTCTCTATGTCTCTATGTTTCTATGTCTCTATGTCTCTATGTCTCTATGTTTCTATATCTCTATGTCTCTATGTCTCTATGTCTCTATGTCTCTATGTCTCTATGTCTCTATATCTCTATGTTTCTATGTCTCTATGTCTCTATGTTTCTATGTTTCTATATCTCTATGTTTCTATGTCTCTATGTCTCTCTATATCTCTATGTCTCTATGTCTCTATATCTCTATGTTTCTATATCTCTATGTCTCTCTATATCTCTATGTCTCTATGTCTCTATATCTCTATGTCTCTATGTTTCTATGTCTCTATGTCTCTATGTCTCTATGTCTCTATGTCTCTATGTTTCTATATCTCTATGTCTCTATGTTTCTATGTCTCTATGTCTCTATATCTCTATGTCTCTATGTCTCTATATCTCTATGTCTCTATGTCTCTATCTCTCTGTGTCTCTATGTCTCTATATCTCTATGTCTCTATGTCTCTCTGTCTCTATGTCTCTATGTCTCTATGTTTCTATGTCTCTATGTCTCTATGTCTCTATGTCTCTATGTATCTATGTCTCTATGTTACTATGTCTCTATGTTTCTATGTCTCTATGTCTCTATGTCTCTATGTCTCTATGTATCTATGTCTCTATGTTACTATGTCTCTATGTCTCTATGTTTCTATGTCTCTATGTCTCTATGTCTCTATGTTTCTATATCTCTATGTCTCTATGTCTCTATGTCTCTATGTCTCTATGTCTCTATGTCTCTATGTCTCTATGTTTCTATGTCTCTATGTCTCTATGTCTCTATGTCTCTATGTTTCTATGTCTCTATGTCTCTATATCTCTATATCTCTATGTCTCTATGTCTCTATGTCTCTATATCTCTATGTCTCTATGTCTCTATGTCTCTATGTCTCTATGTCTCTATGTCTCTATGTCTCTATATCTCTATCTCTCTATGTCTCTATGTCTCTGTGTCTCTATGTCTCTATGTCTCTATGTCTCTATGTCTCTATGTCTCTATATCTCTATGTTTCTATGTTTCTATATCTCTATGTCTCTATATCTCTATGTCTCTATGTCTCTATATCTCTATCTCTCTATGTCTCTATGTTTCTATGTCTCTATATCTCTATGTCTCTATGTCTCTATATCTCTATGTCTCTATATCTCTATCTCTCTATGTCTCTATGTCTCTATATCTCTATGTCTCTATATCTCTATGTTTCTATCTCTCTATGTCTCTATGTCTCTATGTCTCTATGTTTCTATGTTTCTATGTTTCTATGTCTCTATGTCTCTATGTCTCTATGTCTCGATGTCTCTATGTCTCTATGTCTCTATGTCTCTATGTCTCTATGTTTCTATGTCTCTATGTCTCTATGTTTCTATGTTTCTATATCTCTATGTTTCTATGTCTCTATGTCTCTATGTCTCTATGTCTCTATGTCTCTATGTCTCTATGTTTCTATGTCTCTATGTCTCTATGTTTCTATGTTTCTATATCTCTATGTTTCTATGTCTCTATGTCTCTCTATATCTCTATGTCTCTATGTCTCTATATCTCTATGTTTCTATATCTCTATGTCTCTCTATATCTATATGTCTCTATGTCTCTATATCTCTATGTTTCTATGTCTCTATGTCTCTATGTTTCTATGTCTCTATGTCTCTATGTTTCTATATCTCTATGTCTCTATGTCTCTATGTCTCTATGTCTCTATGTCTCTATGTCTCTATATCTCTATGTTTCTATGTCTCTATGTCTCTATGTTTCTATGTTTCTATATCTCTATGTTTCTATGTCTCTATGTCTCTCTATATCTCTATGTCTCTATGTCTCTATATCTCTATGTTTCTATATCTCTATGTCTCTCTATATCTCTATGTCTCTATGTCTCTATATCTCTATGTCTCTATGTTTCTATGTCTCTATGTCTCTATGTCTCTATGTCTCTATGTCTCTATGTTTCTATATCTCTATGTCTCTATGTTTCTATGTCTCTATGTCTCTATATCTCTATGTCTCTATGTCTCTATATCTCTATGTCTCTATGTCTCTATCTCTCTGTGTCTCTATGTCTCTATATCTCTATGTCTCTATGTCTCTCTGTCTCTATGTCTCTATGTCTCTATGTTTCTATGTCTCTATGTCTCTATGTCTCTATGTCTCTATGTATCTATGTCTCTATGTTACTATGTCTCTATGTCTCTATGTTTCTATGTCTCTATGTCTCTATGTCTCTATGTTTCTATATCTCTATGTCTCTATGTCTCTATGTTTCTATGTCTCTATGTCTCTATGTCTCTATGTCTCTATGTCTCTATGTTTCTATGTCTCTATGTCTCTATGTCTCTATGTCTCTATGTTTCTATGTCTCTATGTCTCTATATCTCTATATCTCTATGTCTCTATGTCTCTATGTCTCTATATCTCTATGTCTCTATGTCTCTATGTCTCTATGTCTCTATGTCTCTATATCTCTATGTCTCTATGTCTCTATGTCTCTATGTCTCTATATCTCTATGTCTCTATGTCTCTATGTCTCTATATCTCTATGTTTCTATCTCTCTATGTCTCTATGTCTCTGTGTCTCTATGTCTCTATGTCTCTATGTCTCTATGTCTCTATGTCTCTATATCTCTATGTTTCTATGTTTCTATATCTCTATGTCTCTATATCTCTATGTCTCTATGTCTCTATATCTCTATCTCTCTATGTCTCTATGTTTCTATGTCTCTATATCTCTATGTCTCTATGTCTCTATATCTCTATGTCTCTATATCTCTATCTCTCTATGTCTCTATGTCTCTATGTCTCTATATCTCTATGTCTCTATATCTCTATGTTTCTATCTCTCTATGTCTCTATGTTTCTATGTCTCTATGTCTCTATGTCTCTATATCTCTATGTCTCTATGTCTCTATGTCTCTATGTCTCTATGTCTCTATATCTCTATGTCTCTATGTCTCTATGTTTCTATGTCTCTATGTCTCTATGTCTCTATGTCTCTATGTCTCTATATCTCTATGTCTCTATGTCTCTATGTCTCTATATCTCTATATCTCTATGTCTCTATGTCTCTATGTCTCTATGTCTCTATGTCTCTATATCTCTATGTCTCTATGTCTCTATGTTTCTATGTTTCTATATCTCTATGTCTCTATGTCTCTATGTCTCTATATCTCTATGTTTCCATGTCTCTATGTCTCTATATCTCTATGTTTCTATGTCTCTATGTCTCTATGTTTCTATGTTTCTATATCTCTATGTCTCTATGTCTCTATGTCTCTATATCTCTATGTCTCTATGTCTCTATGTCTCTATGTTTCTATGTTTCTATATCTCTATGTCTCTATGTCTCTATGTTTCTATGTCTCTATGTCTCTATGTTTCTATGTTTCTATATCTCTATGTTTCTATGTCTCTATGTCTCTCTATATCTCTATGTCTCTATGTCTCTATATCTCTATGTTTCTATATCTCTATGTCTCTCTATATCTATATGTCTCTATGTCTCTATATCTCTATGTTTCTATGTCTCTATGTCTCTATGTTTCTATGTCTCTATGTCTCTATGTCTCTATGTTTCTATATCTCTATGTCTCTATGTCTCTATGTCTCTATGTCTCTATGTCTCTATATCTCTATGTTTCTAAGTCTCTATGTCTCTATGTTTCTATGTTTCTATATCTCTATGTTTCTATGTCTCTATGTCTCTCTATATCTCTATGTCTCTATGTCTCTATATCTCTATGTTTCTATATCTCTATGTCTCTCTATATCTCTATGTCTCTATGTCTCTATATCTCTATGTCTCTATGTCTCTATGTTTCTATGTCTCTATGTCTCTATGTCTCTATGTCTCTATGTCTCTATGTTTCTATGTCTCTATGTCTCTATGTTTCTATGTCTCTATGTCTCTATGTCTCTATATCTCTATGTCTCTATGTCTCTATGTCTCTATATCTCTATGTCTCTATGTCTCTATCTCTCTGTGTCTCTATGTCTCTATATCTCTATGTCTCTATGTCTCTCTGTCTCTATGTCTCTATGTCTCTATGTTTCTATGTCTCTATGTCTCTATGTATCTATGTCTCTATGTTTCTATGTCTCTATGTCTCTATGTTTCTATGTCTCTATGTCTCTATGTCTCTATGTCTCTATGTTTCTATATCTCTATGTCTCTATGTTTCTATGTCTCTATGTCTCTATGTCTCTATGTCTCTATGTCTCTATGTCTCTATGTCTCTATGTTTCTATGTCTCTATGTCTCTATGTCTCTATGTCTCTATGTCTCTATATCTCTATGTCTCTATATCTCTATGTCTCTATATCTCTATGTCTCTATATCTCTATGTCTCTATATCTCTATATCTCTATGTCTCTATGTCTCTATATCTCTATATCTCTATGTCTCTATGTCTCTATGTCTCTATGTCTCTATGTCTCTATGTCTCTATATCTCTATGTCTCTATATCTCTATGTCTCTATATATCTATATCTCTATGTTTCTATATCTCTATGTCTCTATGTCTCTATGTCTCTATGTCTCTATGTCTCTATATCTCTATGTCTCTATGTCTCTATGACTCTATGTCTCTATGTCTCTATGTCTCTATGTCTCTATGTCTCTATATCTCTATGTCTCTATGTCTCTATGTCTCTATGTCTCTATGTCTCTATATCTCTATGTCTCTATGTCTCTATGACTCTATGTCTCTATGTTTCTATATCTCTATGTCTCTATGTTTCTATGTCTCTATGTCTCTATGTCTCTATGTCTCTATGTCTCTATGTCTCTATGTCTCTATGTTTCTATGTCTCTATGTCTCTATGTCTCTATGTCTCTATGTCTCTATATCTCTATGTCTCTATATCTCTATGTCTCTATATCTCTATGTCTCTATATCTCTATGTCTCTATATCTCTATGTCTCTATGTCTCTATATCTCTATATCTCTATGTCTCTATGTCTCTATGTCTCTATGTCTCTATGTCTCTATATCTCTATGTCTCTATATCTCTATGTCTCTATATATCTATATCTCTATGTTTCTATATCTCTATGTCTCTATGTCTCTATGTCTCTATGTCTCTATGTCTCTATATCTCTATGTCTCTATGTCTCTATGACTCTATGTCTCTATGTCTCTATGTCTCTATGTCTCTATGTCTCTATATCTCTATGTCTCTATGTCTCTATGTCTCTATGTCTCTATGTCTCTATGTCTCTATGTCTCTATGTCTCTATGTCTCTATGTCTCTATGTCTCTATGTTTCTATATCTCTATGTCTCTATGTCTCTATATCTCTATGTCTCTATGTCTCTATGTCTCTATGTCTCTATGTCTCTATGTCTCTATGTCTCTATGTTTCTATATCTCTATGTCTCTATGTTTCTATGTCTCTATGTCTCTATATCTCTATGTCTCTATGTCTCTATATCTCTATGTCTCTATGTCTCTATCTCTCTGTGTCTCTATGTCTCTATATCTCTATGTCTCTATGTCTCTCTGTCTCTATGTCTCTATGTCTCTATGTTTCTATGTCTCTATGTCTCTATGTCTCTATGTCTCTATGTATCTATGTCTCTATGTTACTATGTCTCTATGTCTCTATGTTTCTATGTCTCTATGTCTCTATGTCTCTATGTTTCTATATCTCTATGTCTCTATGTCTCTATGTTTCTATGTCTCTATGTCTCTATGTCTCTATGTCTCTATGTCTCTATGTTTCTATGTCTCTATGTCTCTATGTCTCTATGTCTCTATGTTTCTATGTCTCTATGTCTCTATATCTCTATATCTCTATGTCTCTATGTCTCTATATCTCTATGTCTCTATGTCTCTATGTCTCTATGTCTCTATGTCTCTATGTCTCTATATCTCTATGTCTCTATGTCTCTATGTCTCTATGTCTCTATATCTCTATGTCTCTATGTCTCTATGTCTCTATATCTCTATGTGTCTATCTCTCTATGTCTCTATGTCTCTGTGTCTCTATGTCTCTATGTCTCTATGTCTCTATATCTCTATGTTTCTATGTTTCTATATCTCTATGTCTCTATATCTCTATGTCTCTATGTCTCTATGTCTCTATATCTCTATGTCTCTATGTCTCTATATCTCTATGTCTCTATATCTCTATCTCTCTATGTCTCTATGTCTCTATGTCTCTATATCTCTATGTCTCTATATCTCTATGTTTCTATCTCTCTATGTCTCTATGTTTCTATGTCTCTATGTCTCTATGTCTCTATATCTCTATGTCTCTATGTCTCTATGTCTCTATGTCTCTATGTCTCTATATCTCTATGTCTCTATGTCTCTATGTTTCTATGTCTCTATGTCTCTATGTCTCTATGTCTCTATGTCTCTATATCTCTATGTCTCTATGTCTCTATGTCTCTATATCTCTATATCTCTATGTCTCTATGTCTCTATGTCTCTATGTCTCTATGTCTCTATATCTCTATGTCTCTATGTCTCTATGTTTCTATGTTTCTATATCTCTATGTCTCTATGTCTCTATGTCTCTATATCTCTATGTTTCCATGTCTCTATGTCTCTATATCTCTATGTTTCTATGTCTCTATGTCTCTATGTTTCTATGTTTCTATATCTCTATGTCTCTATGTCTCTATGTCTCTATATCTCTATGTCTCTATGTCTCTATGTCTCTATGTCTCTATGTCTCTATGTCTCTATATCTCTATGTTTCTATGTCTCTATGTCTCTATGTCTCTATATCTCTATGTTTCTATGTCTCTATGTCTCTATGTTTCTATGTCTCTATGTCTCTATGTTTCTATGTCTCTATGTCTCTATGTCTCTATGTCTCTATGTCTCGATGTCTCTATGTCTCTATGTTTCTATGTCTCTATGTCTCTATGTTTCTATGTTTCTATATCTCTATGTTTCTATGTCTCTATGTCTCTCTATATCTCTATGTCTCTATGTCTCTATATCTCTATGTTTCTATATCTCTATGTCTCTCTATATCTATATGTCTCTATGTCTCTATATCTCTATGTTTCTATGTCTCTATGTCTCTATGTTTCTATGTCTCTATGTCTCTATGTCTCTATGTTTCTATATCTCTATGTCTCTATGTCTCTATGTCTCTATGTCTCTATGTCTCTATATCTCTATGTTTCTATGTCTCTATGTCTCTATGTTTCTATGTTTCTATATCTCTATGTTTCTATGTCTCTATGTCTCTCTATATCTCTATGTCTCTATGTCTCTATATCTCTATGTTTCTATATCTCTATGTCTCTCTATATCTCTATGTCTCTATGTCTCTATATCTCTATGTCTCTATGTCTCTATGTTTCTATGTCTCTATGTCTCTATGTCTCTATGTCTCTATGTCTCTATGTCTCTATGTCTCTATGTCTCTATGTCTCTATGTCTCTATGTCTCTATGTTTCTATATCTCTATGTCTCTATGTCTCTATATCTCTATGTCTCTATGTCTCTATGTCTCTATGTCTCTATGTCTCTATGTCTCTATGTCTCTATGTTTCTATATCTCTATGTCTCTATGTTTCTATGTCTCTATGTCTCTATATCTCTATGTCTCTATGTCTCTATATCTCTATGTCTCTATGTCTCTATCTCTCTGTGTCTCTATGTCTCTATATCTCTATGTCTCTATGTCTCTCTGTCTCTATGTCTCTATGTCTCTATGTTTCTATGTCTCTATGTCTCTATGTCTCTATGTCTCTATGTATCTATGTCTCTATGTTACTATGTCTCTATGTCTCTATGTTTCTATGTCTCTATGTCTCTATGTCTCTATGTTTCTATATCTCTATGTCTCTATGTCTCTATGTTTCTATGTCTCTATGTCTCTATGTCTCTATGTCTCTATGTCTCTATGTTTCTATGTCTCTATGTCTCTATGTCTCTATGTTTCTATGTCTCTATGTCTCTATATCTCTATATCTCTATGTCTCTATGTCTCTATGTCTCTATATCTCTATGTCTCTATGTCTCTATGTCTCTATGTCTCTATGTCTCTATGTCTCTATATCTCTATGTCTCTATGTCTCTATGTCTCTATGTCTCTATATCTCTATGTCTCTATGTCTCTATGTCTCTATATCTCTATGTGTCTATCTCTCTATGTCTCTATGTCTCTGTGTCTCTATGTCTCTATGTCTCTATGTCTCTATATCTCTATGTTTCTATGTTTCTATATCTCTATGTCTCTATATCTCTATGTCTCTATGTCTCTATGTCTCTATATCTCTATGTCTCTATGTCTCTATATCTCTATGTCTCTATATCTCTATCTCTCTATGTCTCTATGTCTCTATGTCTCTATATCTCTATGTCTCTATATCTCTATGTTTCTATCTCTCTATGTCTCTATGTTTCTATGTCTCTATGTCTCTATGTCTCTATATCTCTATGTCTCTATGTCTCTATGTCTCTATGTCTCTATGTCTCTATATCTTTATGTCTCTATGTCTCTATGTTTCTATGTCTCTATGTCTCTATGTCTCTATGTCTCTATGTCTCTATATCTCTATGTCTCTATGTCTCTATGTCTCTATATCTCTATATCTCTATGTCTCTATGTCTCTATGTCTCTATGTCTCTATGTCTCTATATCTCTATGTCTCTATGTCTCTATGTTTCTATGTTTCTATATCTCTATGTCTCTATGTCTCTATGTCTCTATATCTCTATGTTTCCATGTCTCTATGTCTCTATTCTCTATGTTCTATGTCTCTATGTCTCTATGTTTCTATGTTTCTATATTCTATGTCTCTATGTTTCTAAATGCTCTATTGTCTCTATATCTCTATGTCTCTATGTCTCTATGTCTCTATATCTCTATGTCTCTATGTCTCTATGTCTCTATGTCTCTATGTCTCTATGTCTCTATATCTCTATGTCTCTATTGTCTCTATGTCTCTATGTCTCTATATCTCTATGTTTCTATGTCTCTATGTCTCTATGTTTCTATGTCTCTATGTCTCTATGTTTCTATGTCTCTATGTCTCTATGTCTCTATGTCTCTATGTCTCGATGTCTCTATGTCTCTATGTTTCTATGTCTCTATGTCTCTATGTTTCTATGTTTCTATATCTCTATGTTTCTATGTCTCTATGTCTCTCTATATCTCTATGTCTCTATGTCTCTATATCTCTATGTTTCTATATCTCTATGTCTCTCTATATCTCTATGTCTCTATGTCTCTATATCTCTATGTCTCTATGTCTCTTATGTCTCTATGTTTCTATGTCTCTATGTCTCTATGTCTCTATGTCTTCTATATCTCTATGTCTCTATGTCTCTATGTCTCTATGTCTCTATGTCTCTATATCTCTATGTTTCTATGTCTCTATGTCTCTTATATCTCTATGTTTCTATGTTTCTATATCTCTTATGTTTCTATGTCTCTATGTCTCTCTATATCTCTATGTCTCTATGTCTCTATATCTCTATGTTTCTATATCTCCTATGTCTCTCTATGTCTCTATGTCTCTATGTCTCTATGTCTCTATGTCTCTATGTCTCTATGTTTCTATGTCTCTATGTCTCTATGTCTCTATGTCTCTATGTCTCTATGTCTCTATGTCTCTATGTCTCTATGTCTCTATGTCTCTATGTCTCTATGTCTCTATGTCTCTATGTCTCTATGTCTCAATATCTCTATGTCTCTATGTCTCTATGTCTCTATGTCTCTATGTCTCTATGTCTCTATGTCTCTATATCTCTATGTCTCTATGTCTCTATGTCTCTATGTCTCTATGTCTCTATGTCTCTATGTCTCTATGATCTATTAATCCTTATGTCTCTATGTCTCTATGTCTCTATGTCTCTATGTCTCTATGTCTCTATGTCTCTATGTCTCTATGTCTCTATGTCTCTATGTCTCTATATCTCTATGTCTCTATGTCTCTATGTCTCTATGTCTCTATGTATCTTGTCTCTATGTCTCTATGTCTCTATGTCTCTATGTCTCTATGTCTCTATGTCTCTATGTCTCTATGTCTCTATGTCTCTAGTCTTCTATCTCTATGTCTCTATGTCTCTATGTCTCTATGTCTCTATGTCTCTATGTCTCTATATCTCTATGTCTCTATGTCTCTATGTCTCTATATCTCTATATCTCTATGTCTCTATGTCTCTATGTCTCTATGTCTCTATGTCTCTATGTCTCTATGTCTCTATGTCTCTATGTCTCTATGTCTAATACTATGTCTCTATGTCTCTATGTCTCTATGTCTCTATGTCTCTATGTCTCTCTATGTCTCTATGTCTCTATGTCTCTATATCTCTATGTCTCTATGTCTCTATGTCTCTATGTCTCTATGTCTCTATGTCTCTATGTCTCTATGTCTCTATATCTCTATGTCTCTATGTCTCTATATCTCTATGTCTCTATATCTCTATGTCTCTATGTCTCTATGTCTCTATGTCTCTATGTCTCTATATCTCTATGTCTCTATGTCTCTATCTCTCTATGTCTCTATGTCTCTATGTCTCTATGTCTCTATGTCTCTATGTC